>NC_056059.1:66329877-66632907 GCF_016772045.2 Ovis aries | reverse complement strand
ATCCAAGTACTGCATTTCAGACTATTTTGTTGACTATGATAGCTACTCCATTTCTTCTAAGGGATTCTTGCCCACAGAGGTAGATATAATGGTCATCTGAGTTAAATTCACCCAATCCAGTCCATTTTAGTTCACTGTTCACTCTTGCCAGCTCCAATTTGCCTTGATTCATGGACCTAACATTCCAGGTTCCTGTTCAATATTGCTCTTTACAGCATCAGACTTTACTTCCATCACCAGTCATATCCACAACTAGGTGTTGTTTTTGCTTTGGCTCTGTCTCTTCATTCTTTCTGGAGTTATTTCTCCACTGATCCCCAGTAGCATGTTGGGCACCCCCGACCTGGGGAGTTCATCCTTCATTGTCCTATCTTTTTGCATTTTCATATTATTCATGGGGTTCTCAAGGCAAGAATGCTGAAGTGGTTTGCCATTCCCTTCTCCAGTGGACCACATTTTGTCAGAACTCTCCACCATGACCCATCCATCCTGGGTGGCCTTGCACAGCATGGCTCATAGTTTCACTGAGTTAAACAAGGCTGTAGTCCATGTGACCAGATTGGTTAGTTTTCTCTGATTGTGGTTTTCAGTCTGTCTGCTCTCTGATGGAGAAGGATAAGAGGCTTATGGAAGCTTCCTGATGGGAGAGATTTGACTGAGGGGAAAACTGGGTCTTGTTCTGATGGATGGGGCCATACTCAGGAAAACTTTAATTGAATTTTCTGTTGATGGGTGGGGCTGTGTTCCCTCCCTGTTATTTACCTGGGGTCAGTCTTGCCTGGAAAACCCCATGGGCAGAGGAGCCTGGTAGGCTGCAGTCCATGGGGTCACTACGAGTCCGATATGACTGAGTGACTTCACTTTCACTTTTCAATTTCCTGCATTGGAGAAGGAAATGGCAACCCACTGCAGTGTTCTTGCCTGGAGAATCCCAGGGACGGCAGAGCCTGGTGGGCTGCCGTCTATGGGGTTGCACAGAGTCGGACACGACTGAAGCGACTTAGCAGCAAACTATGGTGGAGGTAATGAAGATAATGGTGACCTCCTTCAAAAGGTCCCATGCAGGCCCTGCTATACTCAGTGCCCACAACCCTGCAGCAGGCCACCACTGACCCATGCCTCCGCCAGAGACACCTTGACACTCACAGTCAAGTCTGGGTCAGTCTCTTGTGGGGTCACTGCTCCTTTCTCCTGGGTCTTGGTATGCACAAGGTTCTATTTGTGCCCTCCAAGAGTCTGTTTCCCCTGTCCTGTGTAAGTTCTGGTGGCTCTATGATGGGGTTTATGGTGACATCCTCCAAGAGGGCTTATGCCATATCCAGGTCTGCTATATAGGGAATGTATTAGCTATTTCTTGCTGTATAGCAAATTACCCCAAAACTTAATTGCTTAAAACAACAAACATTTGCTATCTCACAGATTTTGTGGGCCAGAAATCTGTGCTTAATGTCTCTGCTTCTAGGCCTTTCACAAGGTTGCAATAAAGGTGCTGGCTGGGATTTTGGTCTTCTATGAAAGCTCGACTGAAGGAGGAGCTACTCCTAAGCTCACTCAAATTGTTGTAGGTAAGATTCAGTTTCCTCACATACTCCTGGATTAAGGGTTTCACTTCCTTCCTGGCTGTTCATTGGAGTGCTCCCTCAGTTCTTTGTTAAAAAGACATTTCCATGAAGTAATTCTCAACTGGTTTCCCTTAGAGCAAGTGAGAAATAGCAAGAAGGGCCAGCTGGACAGTAGAAAGTCTTTTTGAATCCTACTTTGAAACCTACATCTTATCACTTTTTCTATGTTCTTTATCTTTGACGTGAGTTACCCGGTAGGGCCATTCTCAAGGGAAGGGAATTATACATGATGTCAATTACTAGGAAATGAGATTCACTTAGATTCCTTTTAGAGGATGTCTGCACAGAGTACAGTGCTGAAACAAAAATCAGAGCTGGAAAGACTTTAAATGTAAGGCCAGTATGATCTGGGTTTTAAAGCACATATTATTATTCACAAAAAGATTTAGGGGAGAAGCATTTTAGTATTAAGAATAGAACATTCACAAAAGCATATGAAAGAATGTTATGTGCTCAGATATCATGTTAGGGATTATCTTGACATTTGCTAATAAGAAAACCTCCCAGAGGTCATGGAACACCTAAATTAAAATACTTGAGTTACATGACATATTAAGTCAATTTAAAATAAAAGTGAAAATCACAGGAAAAGAAATGGGGCAACCTATACTTAGGGTGTAAGTAAGTGTAAGAATTTCACTATCCGAGTTATAGAACATATAATGTTCATATATACCCTCTCTCTTTGCCACCTCAGATCCCCCCACTAGTGGTGTGACTATGCAGAACAGAGTTGAGGTACAAGCAAGGCGGTCCTCAGAAGGTACTCTGGGCCTATGAAATAGGGGGAGAGATACAGAACATATATATCTCCATGATTGTGCCTTGCTACAACCATGTCATGGCAATTAGATCCTTGACCAGCCATGAGTTTTATTTGTATTTCTTGAAATAGAGCACATGTGGGGACAAAACAAGCGTTTAGAGTGTTAATGGGTGGCAAATTTGGGGGAACTGTAGTTGTCAATTGATGATCAAGACTTTCATCTTTCTATCTATTTCTTTCTGTAAATAACCCTCTTATTTGTTCCATCATGGTTTTCTGTCTATGTTTTCTTTGGAATTTGACTTCTTTTCCCCAGAAAGACTCCCCTGGTGGCTCAGATGGTAAAGCGTCTTGCTTACAATGTGGGAGACCTGGGTTTGATCCCTGGGTCGGGAAGATCCTCTGGAGAAGGAAATGGCAACCCACTCCAGTACTCTTGCTTGGAAAATCCCATGGATGGAGGAGTGTGGTAGGCTACAGTCCATGGGGTTGCAAAGAGTTGGACATGACTGAGAGACTTCACTTTCCCCAGAAATAACAGGGGTTTATTTCAGTTGTTAATTTCTAACTTAACCCAAATTTAAGTCATGTGTAAATTAAGTAGTTGACTTACTTATTCCTTCTCCTAGCAATGGAATCTGAATGGAAAGTACTATTTTCACTGAACTAAAGCAAAACTATTTTGGTGATGGGTAGGTAAAAGATGGAGGTACTGGGGATTGAACCCAGGCCCTCATGCATGCTAAGCATGCACTCTACCACTGAGGTATACCCCAAGCTGAATGCAGAGTTCCAAAGAATAGCAAGAAGAGATAAGAAAGCCTTCCTCAGCTATCAGTGCAAAGAAAGAGAGGAAAACAACAGAATGGGAAAGACTAGAGATCTCTTCAAGAAAATTAGAGATACCAAGGCAACATTTCATGCAAAGATGGGCTCGATAAAGGACAGAAATGGTATGGACCTAACAGAAGCAGAAGATATTAAGAAGAGGTGGCAAGAATACACAGAAGAACTGTACAAAAAAGATCTTCACGACCAAGATAATCACGATGATGTGATCACTCATCTAGAGCCAGACATTATGGAATGTGAAGTCAAGTGGACCTTAGAAAGCATCACTATGAACAAAGCTGCTGGAGGTGATGGAATTCCAGTTGAGCTATTTCAAATTCTGAAAGATGATGCTGTGAAAGGGCTGCACTCAAGATGCCAGCAAATTTGGAAAACTCAGCAGTGGCCACAGGACTGGAAAAGGTCAGTTTTCATTCCAATCCCCAAGAAAGGCAATGCCAAAGAATGCTCAAACTACTGCACAATTGCACTCATCTCACATGCTGGTAAAGTAATGCACAAAATTCTCCAAGCCAGGCTTCAGCAATACGTGAACCGTGAACTTCCTGATGTTCAAGCTGGCTTTAGTAAAGGCAGAGGAACCAGAGATCAAATTGTCAACATCTGTTGGATCATCAAAAAAGCAAGAGAGTTCCAGAAAAACATCTATTTCTGCTTTCTTGACTATGCCAAAGTCTTTGACTGTGTGGATCACAATAAACTGTGGAAAATTCTGAGAGAGATTCGAATACCAGACCATCTGACCTCCCTCTTGAGAAATCTGTATGCAGGTCAGGAAGCAACAATTAGAACTGGACATGAAACAACAGACTGGTTCCAAATAGGAAAAGGAGTACATCAAGAATGTATATTGTCACCCTGCTTATTTAACTTCTATGCAGAGTACATCATAAGAAACGCTGGACTGGAAGAAACACAAGCTGGAATCAAGACTGCTGGGAGAAATATCAATAACCTCAGATATGCAGGTGACACCACCCTTGTGGCAGAAAGTGAAGAGGAGCTAAAAAGCCTCTTGATGAAAGTGAAAGAGGAGAGTGAAAAAGTTGGCTTAAAGCTCAACATTCAGAAAATGAAGATCATGGCATCTGGTCCCATCACTTCATGGGAAATAGATGGGGAAACAGGGGAAACAGTGTCAGGCTTTATTTTGGGGGGCTCCAAAATCACTGTAGATGGTGACTGCAGCCATGAAATTAAAAGACGCTTAATCCTTGGAAGAAAAGTTATGACCAACCTAGATAGCATATTCAAAAGCAGAGACATTACTTTGCCAACTAAGGTCCGTCTAGTCAAGGCTATGGTTTTTCCAGTGGTCATGTATGGATGTGAGAGTTGGACAGTGAAGAAGGCTGAGCGCCGAAGAATTGATGCTTTTGAACTGTGGTGTTGGAGAAGACTCTTGAGAGTCCCTTGGACTGCAAGGAGATCCAACCAGTCCATTCTGAAGACCAGCCCTGGGATTTCTTTGGAAGGAATGATGCTAAAGCTGAAACTCCAGTACTTTGGCCACCTCATGCAAAGAGTTGACTCTGGAAATGACTTTGATGCTGGGAGGGATTGGGGGCAGGAGGAGAAGGGGACGACACAGAGGATGAGATGGCTGGATGGCGTCACTGACTGAATGGATGTGAGTCTGAGTGAAGTCTGGGAGTTGGTGATGGACAGGGAGGCCTGGCGTGCTGCGATTCATGGGGTTCCAAAGAGTTGGACATGACTGAGCGACTGAACTGAACTAAGGTAAAAGATGGACCTCCAAAAACATTGAACACTTTTAACCATGTACCAGTTGTATTAAGATGTTGTATATCTTATTAATCCTTACAAGTAGCCAAAGAACCTGAAGATGGAAAAGATCTAGTGAACTGGCCAAGATCACAGAATCAGGAAATGCAAGAGTAGGGATTTGGACTTAGTCTGATGCTATAGTCCAGCACTTAATCCCTATGCAAAACAACCTTCCACAGTTGGTGCTGGCAGTGGAAGTGAAGAGAAGGTGAAGAGGTCTAAGAAAGTAATGGTTGGTGGCTGGCTATTAAACGGTTTATATAAACTAAAAGACAAAAGTAAAATTAACAAGATGCTTATAAATCCATTGTGAAATAATCCTTCATATGATATATAAAGAAATGTAACCATTGATTTTTAAAGCCATCTTAGTGAGTTCTGAGGCAATAAAAAAATCTGTAAAATAAGAGCTAGAACTTCAGTTAGAATCTTGTGAGAAAGCTGTGCATAGTAAACTTCAGACTTTTATGGGAATGTGATCTGGAGGAAAACAAGCTTTTATCTTTCTAAGAACTGGGGACCATTTGTCTCTTGTGTAAGCCAAGGGTCTTTGATGGTAGTGAGCATAGCACACCAGTCAGCTACAACTCTTATGCTGTGGAGAGCCTCAGGCTTTACTGTACATCATTTATTTCCCTGAAAGTGAAAGTTGCTCAGTCCATGGAATTCTCTAGGCCAGAGTACTGGAGTGGGTAGTCTTTTCCTTCTCCAGGGGATCTTCCCAACCCAGGGACTGAACCCAAGTCTCTCACACTGCAGGCAGATTCTTTACCAGCTGAGCCACCAGAGAAGTCCAAGAATACTGGAGTGCATAGCCTACCCCTTCTCCAGCAGATTTTCCTGAGCCAGGAATCGAACCCGGGTCTTCTGCATTGCAGGTGGACTCTTTACCAACTGAGCTATTAAGGAAGACTTTATAATCTCAATTAAAAAGAAAAAACCTAGGCTACTTTTAGTACCTAGAACAAAATCTTCTCTGCAGCTACTCTTACATTGTGTCAGAATGTTTGCAAGATATTTTCAGAAAGAGGGAGACCTACTCACACTTGCTGGTAGTAGAAATCCTGTTTGGTGAGATGCCAGCCTCCAAATTCTGTTGTCCATTCTAAAATATTACCATATGACACATCTTACAAAGTGCCATTGCTTCATACATTGTGGTTAGGTATTTTTGAAGCCAATTAACTCTTTTCTTCATTACAAAATAAAAGTTTTATTTAGTCTTTGGGAGCAGTCTGCACTAAGAATATCTTTGTTTAATTATGAGACTGTTTATGTTGTGCTTTCACAATCCAATCTTTATGAGATTTAGATTCAAAGCTGACAGGAAACAAGAGGGAATACCAAGTATGGTTGCTCTTTGGCTTAGGTTGTAAGACCTTGACAAAAGAAAATAGCTGGAAAACCACTTTAGCTCTGGTCTTTAGAATTTCTTAGAAAAAGCAACATTAATGGTACAATAAAATTAATATTGGTCATCCAGAATTATATTATACAAAACTATACAGACAAAAGGGAAAAATAAGTTCCTGCTTGGAAGAAAAGAAATAAAAATTATAGATATTCTTGTCTAAATAGTGTTGAGGACTGGTATGAACTTTGAGACTTTGAGGTGGCTCAGACAGTAAAGAATCTGCCTTCAGTGCAGGAGGCCTGGGTTCAATCCCTGGGTTGAGATGATCCCCCGGAGAAAGGAATGGCTATCCACTCCAGTATTCTTGCCTGGAGAATTCCATGGACAGAGGAGCCTGGCAGGCTACAGTCCGTGGGGTCTTGAGAGTTGGACAAGACTGGGTGACAAACATATCATCATCATGGATTCTGTAGGTTGAATATTGAACTAAATTCAGTCACTGTTTTTGTTTAATCATTAAGTCGTGTCTGACTCTTGGTGACCCCAGGGACTGTAGCCTGCTAGGCTTCTCTGTCCATGGGATTTCCCAGGCAAGACTACCATAATGGGTTGCCATTTCTTTCTCCAAAGTTAATCGTACTCCATTTATAAAGTCTCTTTTGTCATGGAAGGTGATATATTCTTAGATTTATAAGGTTATGGAGATTAGGACCTGGATGTCTTTGTGAAAGTTATAAAGCAGCACGTCACAAGATGCCATAAGGTCACTTCTTACCCTCTGACTTCACAATTGGGACCTTTTAAAAAGGAATTTGGCAACAGTTATGGATAATTTACTGCATTATAAATCTGACATTGTTTTTTTATATTGAAGTATAGTCAATTTGGAATATTAGTTTCAGGTATACAACATGGTGATTCAGTATTTTTTATAGATTATGCTCCATTATTGCAAAATAATGACTATATTTCCCTGTGCTGTATGGTGTATCCTTGTTGTTTATTTATTTTATACATAGTAGTTTGTATCTCTTAATCCCATACCCCTATCTTGCCCCTGCCCCATCTACTCACTCCCCTTTGGTATCTACTAGTCAGCTTTCTATATCTGTGAGTCTACTTCTGTTTTATTATATACAGTCATTTGTTTTATTTTTCAGATCCCACATAAAAGTGATAACCTACAGTATTTGTCTTTCTTTGTCTGACTTATTTCTAAGCATAATACTCTCTAATATGTCTGTGTTACAAATGGCAGAATTTCATTTTTTCTGAATTATACTCCATTGCATATAATATACATACATACATACATACATACACACACACACACACACACACACACACACCATCTTTGATGGACTGACATCTTGTGAGGTTAGGTTACGTTGCTTGCATATCTTGGCAAATGTAAATAGTGCTTCTATGAACACTGGGGTATACATATCTTTTCAAATTAGTGTTTTCAGGTTTTAAAAAAGTATCCCCAGAAGTGGAATTGCTAGATCATGTAGTAGTCCTACAGTTAGTTTTTGAGGACTCTGCATGTGGTCCCCACAGTGGTTGCACTGATTTACATTCCCACCAGCAGTGTTCAAGGGTTTCCTTTTCTCCACATCCTCACCACCATTTGGTATTTGTTTTCTTTTTGACGATACCCTTTCAGACAGATGTGAGGTTATATCTCACTGTGGTTTTGATTTGCATTTCTCTAATAATGAGAGATGTTGAGCGTATTTTTATATGCCCATTAGCCGTTGGTATATCTTCTTTGGAAAAATGTCTATTCAGATTCTCTGCTCTTTTCTTAAATCAATTTTGTTTTGTTTTGTTTTCAGCTATTTATACAGTTTGAATATTAACCGTTATTGATCATATTAGTTGCAAATGTTTTCTCCCATTCAATCAGTTGTCTTCTCCTTTTGTTCCTGGTTTCCTTTGCTGTGCAAAAGTTTTTAAGTTTAATTAGGTACCATTTGTTTATTTTCATTTTTATTTCTTTTGCCTTAGGAAACAAATCCAAAATATATACAATTTATGTCAAAGATTGTTCTTTCTTTTCCTCTAGGAGTTTCATGGTTTCAAGTCTTACATTTAGGTCTTTAATCTACTTTGAGTTTGTCTTTATATGTGATGTAAGGAAATGTTCTAATCACATTCTTTTACATGTAGCTGTCCAGTTTTCCCAGCACAAGTTGCCAAACCAGGATTTGAACCTAAGATCTATGGCCTGAGTATGTTTTATATAAATGCTCTTGACACTTACTTCTACTTTAAACCACTCACACTCATGCTCACAGCAAGAATAATTCAAGTAGCACTCCATATAATAAATTGGAAATTCCAAAATTCCCTTTTCTTCTCTTTTGTCTCTAGCTTTCTTTAGAGAAATTAAAAAGCTATATGAAAGTTAAAAAAACAGTTCAACAAACATCTGCTCTCTTCCCTTAGATTCAACAATTGTTAACTTTTACCACATTTGTTCATTCTCTTTCTCTCTATGCCTGTGTGTATGTGTGTGTGTGTGTATAATCATACAATATAGATAGTATTTCTGTGAACAATTTGAAAGTAATTGCAGTGTTCATGATGGTTTACTCCTAAATGCAGTAGCATGAATCCTTTAAGAATAAATATATTTCACACTATAACAAAATAATACAACCATTATTACATCCAAGAAATTTAACTTTGATTGTTTCATCTATACTAAAAATTGTCAAGTTACTCCAAAACTTTTATAACTTGCTTTTTTGAACAGTTCAGAATTGAATCAAGGATCAGATATTGTATTTTATTGCCAGTTTAGTCTTTTTAGTTTAGTTTGAGACTTCACCCATTTTTTTTTCCTTTCTGGACATTGGCATAGTTGAAGAGGTCAGGTCAGCTTTTTTATAAAATGTCTCACAATCTGAGATTGATTTTATTGTTTTGCAGGATTACATACAGCTTTCACACTCTTAGTAAGAAAACAGCTTGAGGGATATGTACTTCCCATTGCTTCAAACTAAAAGTCACTTAGTATAAATTTATATTATTATTTTTGGTGCTAAGTGAGATCACTTGGTTAAGGTACTGGCCACCTCTCTCTTTATCCAGATCTTATTACTTATCATTTGAATAACTTTTTTCATCTAGACTCAACTTCTCTGAATCCTAGAGTAGACGCTGCTTGGTGGTACACATTTAGCCTGTTGCCAGCCTCTCCCTGACTTACTGGAGGTACTGTAGTTTCTCTAAGAGAGTCTGAGATGCAGCAAGCCTGGGACTTCTAGGAAAGTTTTGCCTTCCTATTAAAGGACTTCCCTGGTGGCTCAGACAGTAAAGCATCTGCCTACTATGTGGGAGACCTGAGTTCGATCCCTGGGTCGAGAAGATCCTCTGGAGAAGGAAATGGCAACCCACTCCAGTACTCTTGCCTAGAAAATCCCATGGACAGAGGAGCGTGGTAGGCTACAGTCCATGGGGTTGCAGAGTCAGACACGACTGAGGCACTGATAAATTAGCACCAACGTCCTTCACTCTTTTCCTACTGGATCAAATGCAAATGTGGTCAAAAAGGAGAAAGAATTACAGAGAACAGCTATAGGACCTTCACTGAGTTGCTAAAACCAGCGTCCATAGCCATTTACCTTTAGGATTTATTGTGTGAGAAAAACAGACTCACTTGCTTAAAAACCTCATTCCATTTTCTATTTCTTGCAAGAAGAATCCATCCTAACTGACTGAACCCACCATGAGAAGAGCATTAGTCTTGGAATGAAGATCCATCTATACACTTTGGCTAAATACTAAAGGACAGTGTGGCACAATTATTCAGTACAGTTCCACTACAGTTTTGTCAACCTCAGTCAGACCATGAATCCATTCCATACTCTTTTCAGGTATATTTGGTGAACTCTCTCCTACTGAATTCAAGCGGCTATTCCATATCTTCTTTACTCTTAAGTTCCCTGGATGATAGCCACTACATACTGGATGTTGCCTATCAGATAATCTGCACCAGAAAAGGGATCCTCTTCCCTTCCTTACAATGGTTACATACTCATTTTTAGTGTTTTGTTTGAGGTAAAACCCTCAATTGTTTCCAGAATTCTTACCCCCTCTCACCAATGCCAGGGCTTTCATCAGTCAATTATTTATCCTGTCTTTCAGATTTCTACTTGCCCTTTTCTGAAATAGTTCCTTCATTATATCCTATAAACATGTTCCAGGCTTTGCAATACAAGCAAATAGACACACAAACACCTGCGAATAATGATAAAGCTATTCTCTTGGCCACGCCTCTTGTCCTAGCCACTGCCTTCTCCCTTTCCTACCCTTCTTGGAAGACTGTCTTCTCAGTTGGAAGAAGTAGCTTTCCTAACACACAACTCAATCACTGCACTTGGCCTTCTGTACTCTGAGGTCACCACTGACTGTCTTACTGCCAAATCCAAGGCTGCCTTCCAGTTCTTTCCTTATGAATCTCTCTGAAGGACAGGACTTGCTTGATGACTCATTGCTTCACAAAACTCACAGTTCTCTTGGTTTACATTCGACTGCTTTCTTATTGTTTTCCTCCCGTTTTCCTGGCTTTCCCATGTCTTTTTTGTTTTTTTGCAGTGAACTCACTCTGTTTTGTCTATTCTTCAAATGATGACATTCCCCTCAGTGTCCTCTCAGGCCCACTGCTCATCCTGTACACATCTGTTCTCCAAGTAGTGGTAGATTTGATTTTCTACTTTCTCTCCTCTGCCCTGCATTTGGCTATTCTTCCTGATTAATGGCCAAATTTACCAATAGTAGCCACAGGCCCAACACTAAATACTTGTGTGTGGAACTACAGAAGTAATATTTTGGCAGAAGTAACATATTTCAATCTCATTTTTCACCAGCTCCTCTTCATTGTCCCACACTGGCTTCTGAAAGTATCCGGCTTTCCAGATTCCCCAGTAATCTTCAACTTGTCAACTCAAGCAGTGCTTCAGGAGACCCTATTAGAGACTTCTGTGATGCTCCAGCATCCCCATCTAGAATCTAACTTCCACACTATCTCTTTGAAATGAGTAAGTCCTTATTCCTTTAATAAACCCCTTATTCCCCAATACTCATAACTTTGTTTACACTTTGTTTGACATAATCACCTAGCTGGACTTTTATGTGAGAGACAACCAATCTTTCTCTTGATTAAGGCAGTATATTTTTGCGTTTCTTTGATACATGAATCTAATCTGTATCTTTATTAATAAGAGATGATGATGATGATTTTGGGCATATTGATTTGAGGTGTTTACTGACATTGAAGTGAAGATTTGAGACAAACTGGTGAATCATCAAATCTGGGTCTCAGAGAGAGGTGAGGGTAGGTGAAATTTCAAGCCGTGAATGGAGCCGGTTGTAGAGTGAGAACAATGTTTGGCACTGAAGGGGAGTTCAGTATTCACAGATCTGGCAGAGGATACAGAATCAGTAAGGATATTGAGAAGAAGTGGTCAGTCAGTTAGAAAGATATAATTAAAGATTAGAGAGTGTGACATCCTTAGAGCAAGATAATATAATCTTTTAAGAGAAAGAGTTTGAATCAATGCTCCTCAGAGGTCTCGTAAGAAGATGGATAGCATTCCACTGACATTAGCAAGATGAAGTTTCACTGTCACCTTGATAAGTGGATTGTGGGTGAGTGGAATATCCAGAGGGAGTGGAAGCAACTCTTTCAGTGGCTTTGGCTATACGATGTGAGGTGCTAGTTGGAGTATGCGGGGAGTCAGAAATATTTTACAGCATTCTGTGTTATGTAAGGTGTAGTCCAGTAGGAAAAGGGAAAGTTGGTGATTTAGGAAAAAGGGAGAGGGGTACTGTAGAATCTAAGTCCTTGGGTAGACAGAGGGGATAGCAGCCAGTGCCTGTGTAGAGCCCTTGTCTTTAGATGACTGAAGCCCATACTCTTCATCCCTCATAACTGTAGGGTGTCAGTCTGTGTGTGGATGTTTTCAAAGACTTGGTAAATTTGCTGCTGGAAAAATGTGGCCATTGTTTTCTAACTTCGCTTTATCAGTGAAATATAGGCAAGAAGAAGTGCTACAAGTGGGTGAATCCTGAAGACTTAAGGAGAGAAGAAAAGATGTGAAATAGCAGTCTCAGAGCAATGAAGAGGCATTTCAGAAAAAGCAGTAGGACTGCTGGACAGCGCTAAAGGCTTCTTACTGTTAGGCGTGGGGTAATTGTGTTTATTCAAGGTTAGAGATTTTTCTAGGCAGATATTATGGAACAGGAATAAGGGAGTTGAGTACATATGTAAATGAATGATCAGAGTGATGAACAATGAATTCTAAGCTTGGTAAGAAGCAAACTGAGTTCATTGTTGGGAGGAGGGTCAATGAATTTGAAGGTCGATGAGATTGATTACTGAAGAGTTTTTATTGGAATGCTGGGAGGAATTAGAGAGATATAAGGTTACTGACTTTGTTAACTAGCAGAGAGAAACTCTAAGAAGTTTGATGTTCTTTGGAAGCACTCTCAGGTAGAGACAAAATCCTATAAAATGGTTGTTGCTATAGATATCAGTATTTCCCAAACTATAGTCACATGTATACTATCTTCACAGTTTTTGCCATATAATTATAATAATAAAAATAATAATAGTGATAATTTGTATTCAGTATTTGCTATATGCAGATACTATTCTAAACTTTAAATAATTTAATCCTCACCATAATGTTATGAAAGTAAAGTGAAAGTTGCTTAGTTGTGTCTGACTTGTTGCAACCCCATGGATTATACAGTCCATGGAATTCTCCAGGCCAGAATACTGAAGTGGGTAGCCTTTCCCTTCTCCAGGGGATCTTCCAACCAAGGAATCAAACTGAGATCTCCTGCACTGCAGGCGGATTCCTTAATAGCTGAGTTACCAGGGTCGATACTATAATTGTGTCCATGTTACAGATAAATATATTTCACAGGTAAAATACCTGCAGCATGAAGAGTTTAAATAACTTATTAAAGTCACTTGATCCCAGAGAGTCTGGTTTGAAATGTCTGTCCTAACCAGTGTAGTATTGCCAAGAAAATGCACTGGTCATAACAAACACCCTCTTCCAGCAACACAAGAGAAGACTCTACACATGGACATCACCAGATGGTCAACACTGAAATCAGATTGATTATATTCTTTGCAGCCAAAGATGGAGAAGCCCTATACAGTCAACAAAAACAAGACCAGGAGCTGACTGGCTGAGATCATGAACTCCTTATTACCAAATTCAGACTCAAATTGAAGAAAGTAGGGAAAACCGCTAGACCATTCAGGTATGACCTAAATCAAATCCCTTGTGATTATACAGTGGAAGTGAGAAATAGATTTAAGGGCCTAGATCTGATAGGTAGAGTGCCTGATGAACCATGGATGAGGTTCGTGACATTGTACAGGAGACAGGGATCAAGACCATCCCCATAGAAAAGAAATGCAAAAAAGCAAAATGGCTGTCTGGGGAGGCCTTACAAATAGCTGTGAAAAGAAGAGAGGCAAAAAGCAAAAGAGGGAAAGATATATGTATCTGAATGCAGAGTTCCAATAGCAAGAAGAGATAAGAAAGCCTTCTTTAGCGATCAGTGCAAAGAAATAGAGGAAAAGAACAGAATGGGAAAGAATAGAAATCTCTTCAAGAAAATTAGAGATGCCAAGGGAACATTTCATGCAAAGATGGACTTGATAAAGGACAGAAATGGTATGGACCTAACAGAAGCAGAAGATATTAAGAAGAGGTGGCAAGAATACACAGAAGAACTGTACAAAAAAGATCTTCACGACCCGGATAATCACGATGGTGTGATCACTCGTCTAGAGCCAGACATCCTGGAATGTGAAGTCAAGTGGGCCTTAGAAAGCATCACTACGAACAAAGCTAGTGGAGGTGATGGAATTCCAGTTGAGCTGTTTCAAATTCTGAAAGATGATGCTGTGAAAGTGCTGCACTCAATATGCCAGCAAATTTGGAAAACTCAGCAGTGGCCACAGGACTGGAAAAGGTCAGTTTTCATTCCAATCCCAAAGAAAGGCAATGCCAAAGAATGCTCAAACTACTGCACAATTGCACTCATCTCACACTCTAGTAAAGTAATGCTCAAAATTCTCCAAGCCAGGCTTCAGCAATACGTGAACTGTGAACTTCCTGATGTTCAAGCTGGCTTTAGAAAAGGCAGAGGAACCAGAGATCAAATTGCCAACATCTGCTGGATCATGGAAAAAGCAAGAGAGTTCCAGAAAAACATCTATTTCTGCTTTATTGAATATGCCAAAGCCTTTGACTATGTGGATCCCAATAAACTAGAAAATTCTGAAAGAGATGTGAATACCAGACCACCTAACCTGCCTCTTGAGAAATCTGTATGCAGGTCAGGAAGCAACAGTTAGAACTGGACATGGAACAACAGAGTGGTTCCAAATAGGAAAAGGAGTGCATCAAGAATGAATATTGTCACCCTGCTTATTTAACTTCTATGCAGAGTACATCATGAGAAACGCTGGACTGGAAGAAACACAAGCTGGAATCAAGATTGCCAGGAGAAATATCAATAACCTCAGATATGCAGGTGACACCACCCTTATGGCAGACAGTGAGGAGGAGCTAAATAGCCTCTTGATGAAAGTGAAAGAGGAGAGTGGAAAAGTTGGCTTAAAGCTCAACATTCAGAAAACGAAGATCATGGCATCTGGTCCCATCACTTCATGGGAAGTAGATGCGGAAACAGTGGAAACAGTATCAGACATTATTTTTCTGGGCTCCAAAATCACTGCAGATGGTGACTGCAGCCATGAAATTAAAAGACATTTACTCCTTGGAAGAAAAGTTATGACCAACCTAGACAGTATATTCAAAAGCAGAGGCATTACTTTGCCGACTAAGGTCCGTCTAGTCAAGGCTATCGTTTTCCCAGTGGTCATGTATGGATGTGAGAGTTGGACTGTGAAGAAGGCTGAGCGCCGAAGAATTGATGCTTTTGAACTGTGGTGTTGGAGAAGACTCTTGAGAGTCCCTTGGACTGCAAGGAGATCCAACCAGTCCACTCTGAAGGAGATCAACCCTGGGATTTCTTTGGAAGGAATGATGCTAAAGCTGAAACTCCAGTACTTTGGCCACCTCATGCCAAGAGTTGACTCATTGGAAAAGACTCTGATGCTGGGAGGGTTTGGGGGCAGGAGGAGAAGGGGATGACAGAAGATGAGATGGCTGGATGGCATCACGGACTCAATGGATGTGAGTCTGAGTGAAGTCCGGGTGTTGGTGATGGACAGGGAGTCCTGGCGTGCTGTGATTCATGGGGTTGCAAAGAGTTGGACATGACTGAGCGACTGAACTGAAACTGAAATATTTTTATCACTGTGCTGTGATTTTCTCATTATTTTCTTTTAATAGACTCATTATATTAATACATTTTAACAAAAATTCACACCATTGCACCGAATAAAAACAACTTATTTTAAATAATAAAAGGTAAGTGTAAGGTGATCATAATAGAAATAACAGTATTATCCGATTCCAGCTAGTCAATTGTTGTTGTTTGTTGTTCAGCTGCTAAGTCACGTCTAACTCTTTGAGACCCCATGGACTGCAGCACACTAGGCTTCCCTATCCTTTGGTATCTCCCAGAAGTTGCTTAGATATATGTCCACTGAGTCAGTAATGGTATCTAACCATCTTATCTTCTGTCACCTTCTCCTTTCGCCCTCAATCTTCACCAGCAGCAGTTAGTCAATGCTATATACCAAAGGCTCAGAGAGAGTGGCTTGCTTTTTACATATTACAAAGAAGATTAGCAATTGTTGGAGGGAGATGAAAGATTTGTGCAGGTTGGGAAAAATTACAAAAGACTGAAATGGGCCAAAAAGATAACCTTTCTGTGTTATCTCAGCCTTGTATTGTTCTTTCAGTTACTTTACAACTTAATAAATTGTAGAAAATGATGATAATGCAAACGGTTCTGATCCACAGAAACACAAATGATTGTGTCGAGCAAATTGAAATTGATTATTGCCTAGTGAACAGACCCGTTTTGCTTCTACTTGTAATTTCATTTCAACACTCCGTATTTGTCTATATATGTGGAGTTCTTTGAACATTCCTCTGAACTGGTTGTAGCATCTGACTGGTTCCCTTATTAATCAATAAGTTAAATCTTTCACATACATTCATTTTATATTGGTGGTGGTGGTGGTGTTCAGTTGCCCAGTCGTGTCCGACTCTTTGTGACCCCCTGGACTGCAGCACGAAAGGCCTCCCTGTTCCTCACCATCTCCCGAAGTTTGTCCAAGTTCATCTTCATTTCATTGGTGATGCCATCCAGCCATCTCACCCTCTGATGCCCTTTTCTCCTTCTGCCCTCAGTCTTTCCCAGCATCAGGGACTTTTGCAATGAGTCATCTGTTCACATCAGATGACCAAAATACTGGAGCTTCAGCTTCAGCATCTGTCCTTCCAGTGAATATTCAGGGTTGATCTCCCTCACAATTGACTGGTTTGATCTCCTTTCTGTCCAAGGGACTTTCAGGAGTCTTCAGCACACAGTTCAAAGGCATCATTCATATTGGTAGAAGAGTCATCATTTTACTTTTTACAAAATCTGTTCTTCAACACATCAAACAGATTTTTTTCCCTTTTGTTATTAGAAAGATGGGTAAGTCTTGCAAAGGGAAAATTTCCTCACTGAGTGTTTCAATACTATTTAATATTATTGTCCTTTAATGTTCTAGAATTCACTCTCCAGACTAAAGTCACGCAGTGTCCATCACCACTAATAAGCAGCTCACACTTTGACAACATTGAACTGGATATATCTCTCAGGTTTGTCTGCACTTTAGGTCACCTTTGGAAGTTAAATTTGCAGCTACAACAACCAATTATACTTAGCTGTGATTTCTAAGAGACAAATAGTTGAAAAGATGAAAGACAAGCCAACATCAGTCATAAGGTATGCATGAGGATCTTACAAACTTCTAGATGGGGACTTGATCCAGGCTGGGTGGTGGAGGGGAGCGGTATGTGAGAGAGGCTTCTTGGAGGAGGCTGTAAGTGGGACAAAGCGCAGTGAGGCAGGAACTGATGGATACACTGTAACATAAAGTAAAAGTGCCCTGTGCAAGCATCTAGAACCACAGGAGTGTGTGGTTTTATAGACTGACAGGCATACAGAACAGACTCATGGTTGCTAAAGGGGAGGGAGGTGGGGATGGGGGAGGGATGGATTGGGAGTTGGGATTAGCAGATGTAAACTATTATACGTAAAGTGGATAAACAACAAAGTCCTACTGCATAGCACACACAACTATATTCAATATCCTGTGATAAACCATAATGGAAAAAATATGAAAATGAGTATATATATATATTATATATATATGTAAAACTGAATCACTTTGCTGTATAGCAGAAATTAATAACACATTATAAGTCAACTATACTTCAATAAAATACATTGTTAAAATTCAAATAAATAAATAACTTTTAAAAAGCAGAAGCAGTTTGAGAATCCAACCATATTCTATTAGGATGGACATTGAAGAGATTTACGAAAGAAAAAAAAAGTGTGCTTTTAGAGAACCTGAGCAGTGCAGCATGATTAGAAAGTGAATTTTGATGCAGCAGTTAGAGATGGGACTGGGAGTCAGGTAAAAGGGCTTTTGTAGTCAGTGACTTTAAAATTTTTTCATAACTTGACTCTCTAATAAGAAATGCATTTTACTTTTCAACTCAATAAAACACACAAAACATACTGAAGAAAAGTTTCATGAAGCAACATTTACCCTTAATACTTAAAATGCGCTTTGTTCTCTTCTGTCCTAGTCTATTTCACTCATTTGTAAAAATGCTTCTCATCACCGACTAAATTAGTATTACTCATCAATGAGTGGCTTCATTTTGACCCACATTAGGTTTTGTTTGTTTATTTATTACTAAACTAAGAAATTTGGACTTTTCACCCTGAAATGTTTAAGCATAGGCGTGACCTGATACTCAAATGCTCAGTATTTGTTTGTTGACTGACTGAATGAATGATTGAACCATCCATCCATCCTTCCATCCATCTATTCATCCACTCAAACAAAGATCCTGGAAAAAGTAGGTAGAATATGGACTTTTCTATGCTCAGATCACACTTCAGCTTGGTTCTGCAAGTGATTCAGAAAAGAAGATGCAAATAAGAATAATGAAAACGAGCAATATAGTACGTAGTATTCTGGCTGCAGGAACAGGAGTACAGCTTGTGCTTGCTGACCCCCAGAGGCCGTTTTTAATGAGCAATGAGACAGTTCATCTAAGTCACGAATTGTTACCATAGCTTCTGTTTCCTTAGAAACAGGGCAACTGGTAAAGCTCTTGGCTCGAAAAACCACGGTAAAATATCCAGTAGCCAGATGGTCTGGCAATTGAAATTGTCATGCCTTTGTGAACATTTATCATGAATTAGCATCACATGGGAAAAGAAATTCTTTCAAGTGTGAATCGGGCAGGGATGGAAAAGTGTGATCAGTGGGGGTTTGTTGGTAATTGGCACTGAGGGGCAGGTAAAAGGCAGAAACCTGGGGACTGAAGCGCCACCCAGTCCAGCAATTCCTAGCTGACTTCTGTCTTCATTGTTCCTGCTGCGTTCTGATCCTTCAAGCCCTACACTCGAAATAAATGCTGTTTCCATCCTCACAGTGTCCAGGAACAAATGAAATTTTGAGCACTTTCAAATCCTTCTTAAAGAAAATGAATTTCTTATATATCTCCTACAAATGAAAAATGCTAAGCACCACTGGCCAGGAGAGAGACTAAGTATTTTATATTCCCTAGCATATATTTCAGAGATTTTTGTGCTTTGTCAATGCCCCTGCCTCTGGCAAAATACTTACTAGACAATTATTTCTGAGGAAGCCATGTTGTAAGATACTAAAGCAGTAATAATAATAACTTGCGGTTATTAAGTGTCAACTATGTGCCAGGCAGTGTTACTAAACACTTAACCTTATGAAAGCCGGTATAAGACACATACTAATATTAATCTCATTTTGCAGATGAAGAAACTGAGGTTTAGAGAGTTACTTAATCTGGTTAAGCTTACAGCCAGTAATTTCAGTGAAGGAAGAACAGAGGCTGTGCTCTGAGCCACTATACAACTTTGCCACATGTCTTCCCAAATATAAGTGGTAAAATGCAGAAGTTTTAGAGTAGGACTTGGTAAATTCTGTGTCATGGACTTTATTCATGGTCAAGTTAAACCTGTGGACACCTTCTCAGAAAAGGTGTAGGTGCAAAAATGCAAAGAAAGAATTACAAAACAATCATTGTTAAATATAATTAGCAAAGTTTAAGAAATATAGTAATATATGTACTTCTTTGGTAATATTTTAAATAAGATCAGGCAGAGGGTCAAATATCTAGCATAATTTTGAACTAGTAATTAGAGCCATTAAGCCTAATTTTCTTTTTTAAAAAATAAAAACATTTTACCGATTTTTCACACTTAAAATAATACATTCTTGTTTTAAAATTCAAGCAATGCAAAAATCTTGAAGTTGGAAATTTTATCTATAATTTCATCTTTCAGAGAAAGCTGTTAACACTCTGCTATATAATCAGCTAGGATTTTCTTTTTTTAACAAAATGCTTTTAAAGTATACTTTGGAAACTGCTTTTTACACTGAATATGTCATGACATTTACCTCAATTTTCAATGATATTTTGAATTACCTGTACTAATGGAAGTTAGACAGAAAATCTGGTGTATTAGTGCTTTTTATCTGGTTAAAACTCACATATACTGGTAATTCTATATTTGATAATTCAAAATTAAGGTCTGTTACTTCCATATATTATGGAAAGACATATTAAATTTCTAATAAAGCTTGGTGAAAATGAAATTCAAATCTTTCCCACCAAGTTCAAGGACCCCTAGAGTCCTATCCATGGGCTCTTCCAGGGTCCACGAACACTAGATTAAGAGCGTTAGTTCTCCAATGGGGCCATTTTGTCCCCTCATCCCAGTGTCTGAGACCTTTGGTGATATCTGGAGACATATTTGATTGTCATTTCAGGAATAGTAGACTACTGATTTCTAGTGAGTAGAGGCCAAGGATGCTGCTAAGTATTCTATGATGTGCAGGAAAGCCCCATAGAACATAGACATAATTATGAAATAAATCATGATAACCAAATATAAGAAGAGGATCATTTATTTAGCATTTAATCCCTTGGATGCACATACTATTGCAAAGGTTACGTTAGCTAGCATTCCTTTTGTTCAAAGTTTGAACACAGCAACTTGAGAAGAAAACTACTCTCTGAATTTGCTTCCATGCGTCATATTTTGGTGATTATTTTCTTTTACAAGCACTGGAAACACATCAAATAAAAGTAGCAAGACATTCATATTTCAAAACCACCTTTTTCCCCTACTGCTGACACAGAACAGAACTTTCTGTTTCTCCCTTTCATGCATATGGTAATCAGTTTGCTTTCCTTTGAACTAGATAATTGTAAGAATCACAGACTACCCAAAGCCTGTCCATGTATATTTATGTTCACTAACACAGTTACATAGGGATCAGCAGACATACTACTGGTTCTGTTGGTTTAAATTAAATTCCTTAATCAATCCCCTGAGAAGTGTTATTGGGGAGGTAACTGCCGAATGCGTATGAATCTTTTATGTGCTTCATTCTGTAAAGTTTTCTGGGAGGCCTGCAAATGTGAATTTTGCACAACAGAAATGAGTTGCTTACATTAGACAAGGCATCCAGTGGTTTCCTAATCTCAGAAACTTAATGACACAGAGTCGACACAGCCAAGAACAGATACTGTAAAGTTTTCTTGACTTAACCTCCCTCCACCTCCCTTAATAGTAGCAGAAGCTAGCATAGGCTGATGGCTTTTTTTATGCCAAGATTTTATTATTATTTAGTTCTCAGAATAACCGTGTGAAGTCAGAACTATCATCACTTTATCAACTCAGAGACGTTGCTCAGAGACGTTGAGTAATTTGCCCAAGGTCACTTAGTTTGTAAGTAGCTGAAGGAGGGTTCGAGCCCAGATCTTTTTGGTTTGAAAGTACATGGTCTTAGCCACTACTGAAGACCACCTCTCCTAATCTCACCCTATGTCTCTTCCCTGCCCCAGCAATGCTGTGACTATTCAGGTTCTGCATTTGCAGCTGGACTAAGGGTGCAGGGGCTCGACCACTCTGGAGTGATTGTTTCTCTTACAAAGGGCAACTGTAGATGTGAAGAGGAAATAAACGCCAATAGTACCCTTCGTGGTTTCTTCTGTTCATGCTTCACTGAATTGTAGCCTAGTCCTTCCTCACTTCTTTGGGCAGGTAGTTGGATGTCAACTACTCATTGCTTTTTAAAGGAAGTTGTTAAAATAGATCCAGAGAACAAAGTTGCATATTTTAGCTCTTGGACTTTTCAAAGACTTTATCTCAAGTAAGACGTCAAAACAATTTGAGAACTTATTTGAAAACAATAATCTAGTTTCGGACCTTCATCCTCAGACTGAGAAAGCAGTCTTCTTTGGCTGAATGAGGGTAGCCATTTGGTCAGTCCAAAAGGAAGGATCGCGGAACTCTGCATAGTGGGTACCGTTGGCCAGCAACACTGGCGATGAGACTCCATGGCCTTGTGAGTGGACATGGACAAAACCCAGGCTTTCAGCTCCTCTTCTCATCTCCCACTGGTGAGAATTCCACAGAGAGAACAGCCAGTGCACTGTCTTAAATTTCTTATTAGAGCAATGCCTGTCTATGTCCCTAAGATGTGTTCACCCCTCCATTTGGCTAACTTGAGTGGGTGAATAAACTGTGGAAAATTCTGAAAGAGATGGGAATACCAGACCACCTGACCTGCCTCTTGAGAAACCTGTATGCAGGTCAGGAAGCAACAGTTAGAACTGGACATGGAACAACACACTGGCTCCAAATAGGAAAAGGTGTACGTCAAGGCTGTATATTGTTACCCTGCTTATTTAACTTATATGATAGTTGGATGGCATCACCGACTCGATGGACATGGTTTGGGTGGACTCCGGGAGTTGATGATGGACAGGGAGGCCTGGTGGGCTGTGGTTTATGGGGTTGCAAAGAATCGGGCGTGACTGAGTGACTTAACTGAACTGAACTGAGTGGGTGAAAATCTTCTCCACGTGCTGGAATTGAGCACTGACATCATGTGACACTCACAGGGGTGATGAAGTTGCTTGGAGAAACAAACTTCTTGTCTAGGCAATGTGCAGTGATTGGAACCAGTGTGCAACATCTAATAATTCATAAACAGTCATGGAGGATAATCCCCTCTGTGCATAGATAATTTTATATTCCCTCTAAATGTTCAATAACTATTTTCTAATAAGTGTCATGTCCCAGAGGGAGGGTAATAATAATGAGCCCAAGTCTATGGATGATTTTATACTGACTAAGGTAATTTACATACAAATTGTAAAAGTAGCTAACATCAATTGAATTCTTAACTATCTGCCTGGCATTATGCTTAACATTTTATATAGATTATTGCTTGTCACCCTGCTTATTTAACTTCTATGCAGAGTACATCATGAGAAATGCTGGACTGGAAGAAACACAAGCTGGAATCAAGATGCCGGGAAAAATATCAATAACCTCAGATATGCAGGTTACACCACCCTTATGGCAGAAAGTGAAGAGGAGCTAAAAGCCTCTTGATGAAAGTGAAAGAGGAGAGTGAAAAAGTTGGCTTAAAGCTCAACATTCAGAAAACTAAGATCATGGAATCCAGCCCCATCACTTCATGGCAAATAGATGGGGAGACAGTGGAAACAGTGTCAGACTTTATTTTTGGGGGCTCCAAAATCACTACAGATAGTGACTGCAGCCATGAAATTAAAAGACGCTTACTCCTTGGAAGAAAAGTTATGACCAACCTAGATAGCATATTGAAAAGCAGAGACATTACTTTGCCAACTAAGGTCCGTCTAGTCAAGGCTATGGTTTTTCCAGTGGTCATGTATGGATGTGAGAGTTGGACTGTGAAGAAGGCTGAGCGTCGAAGAGTTGATGCTTTTGAACTGTGGTGTTGGAGAAGATTCTTGAGAGTCCCTTGGACTGCAAGGAGATCCAACCAGTCCATTCTGAAGATCAACCTTGGCATTTCTTTGGAAGGAATGATGGTAAAGCTGAAGCTCCAGTACTTTGGCCACCTCATGCAAAGAGTTGACTCATTGGAAAAGACTCTGATGCTGGGAGGGATTGGGGACAGGAGGAGAAGGGGACAACTGAGAATGAGATAGCTGGATGGCATCACTGACTCGATGGACATGAGTCTGAGTGAACTCCGGGAGTTGGTGATGGACAGGGAGGCCTGGCGTGCTGCGATTCATGTGGTCGCAAATAGTTGGACACGACTGAGCAACTGAACTGAACTGATTGCTTATAATCGCCACTAAATCCTTATGAGATGATGTTGCTTATAATCTTTATTTTATAGATGGAGAAACTGAGGCTTTGTAAAGTCGTGTAAATTTAGCAGAAGTCAGAAAACTGGCCAGAGGCCGAATTTGGATTTGAGTCAGGTATTCTTGGTTGAGCAAGAAGGAGAAAAATAATGAATAAGAAGGTCACATAGTAAAGGGGGATGGTGGGAGCATCCATCCATTTTTCCTGAAGAAAAAAATATATTTTTGTATGTGTGTACATACTTGTATGCATATAAATGTGTATGTGTATATGAAAGTTCACATGTGCACGCGCATGTGTAGAGAGACTCTATCTTCTACATGTATGTATGTATACACACACACATATACAAATATATATACTTGGAGCTTCAGGGCTTTTCTGGTGGTTCAGACAGTAAAGAATCTGCCTGCAGTGCAGGAGACCCGAGTTCAATCCCTGGGTTGGGAAGATCCCCTGGAGAAGGGAATGGCTACCTACTCCAGTTTGGGCTTCCCTGGTAGCTCAGCTGGTAAAGAATCCATCTGCCAGGCAGGCGACCCTGGTTCAATTCCTGGGTCATGAAGATCCCTTGGAGAAGGGATAAGCTGCAATAGTTTTGGGGTTCCCTGGTGGCTCAGATGGTAAAGAATCTGCCTGCAGTGCAGGAGACCTGGGTTCAACCCCTGGGTTGGGAAGATCTCCTGGAGAAGGGCATGGTAACCCGCTCCAGTATGCTTGACTGGAGAATTCTCATGGACAGAGGAGCCTGGTGGGCTGCAGTCCATGGGGCTGCAAAGAGTCTCAGTGACTAAGCACAGCATATACATGGAAAGAGGGAGAGAGGAGAGCTATCTTCAATGTTTGTGAATCTATGGTCTGCTTTCAAAGAGATTTAATCTTCTGTGGAAGGTAACATCAATCTCAATATAATAATAACGGCAGATATCCTGAGTCTAGAGGGATGAAATGACTGCAATCTCTTATATAATGATCTTTTTAATTGTCTGACTCTCTCTCCAAACTGTAAGTTTCCATCAGGCAATGAGTATAACTTGTCCATTCTTTTATCCCAGAGCTTAGTACAGCACCTGACCAGCCCAGGGTCACCCAAGCAGCCAATGGGATTCAAACTCAGGCAATCTCGCACTAGAGCCAAACTCTTTCCCATGACTTTGTTATGTCTCTTGCAGAACAATCCTCTCCTGAGCGCACTGAATAGTGATTTTAGGGCATGGCTACTTCTTTGGTGTGGGTGTAAATCAGATTCCCCTTATATTCTTCACATAAGTTTGGTAGGGAATAAATTACCCAGAGAAATGCTGCCTGATTCTGAGCATAAGAACAAAGCCAAGTATCCATAGCTTCTTGCATCATCTTGCCAGTTTCTTATTTAGCATGTGCATCGAAACATGAATAAACAGAGCAGATCAGGATGCCCTAGATGACTAGGAGCTGCCTGGGAGGATTTTATTTGGGAGAATCTCTGCATAACATGATAGATGGAAATGTTCAAGAATCCTGCACGTAAATAATAGATGTGTGTACAAAAAAAGGGAGATTCTTAAGGGTTTTTAAAGACAATACACCATCAGATTTTTTGTTTTTATATTTTTGCTGTTTTCTAGGATGCTGTAGGTAGGTCATATGAATTATGAATACTAGACTTGTGGATAAGTAACTATTGAATAAGCTAGAGTTCACCGCAGTGGTGAGTCATATCATCTAGTTTGAGGATAATCGATTGTGGGCCTCTTGTCCTGGTTTTTGGCTTTGTTTACTGTCTATAAGCAGTCCATAAAATTAGACTGAAGCAAAGGCAGAAGGTAGAAATAAAATGTGTGCAGAGATATTCAATATAACACTATTTATAAAAGTGAAACCTGGACAAGCGAAATTATCCAATAATAAATTAATTGTTATTAATAAATAAGTTTTTGGCATCTCTGGATAAAAGAATACTATTATAATAAAATAGTGTTTATAATGAAAACCTAATATGATTAAATGCTTAAAATATGATAGACCATGGACTATCTTGACATCTGCAGTGAATCATTTTAAATACCTTTCCTCTTCTATAGGACAAAATTATTTTCAGTAATAATCATAAAGTGTAGCAAACAGCAACAATGGCCATAAATATGAACAGTAAAATTCTTCTAATATTGACATTTATATGGTTACACCCCAATGTGGAAAGCAGAGTAAAGTATAATTTAAAATGAATATTATGGTACAAAGAAGAAAAAGCAATAAATTAATAATTTTAAAGTTCTATTTTTTGGAAGGAAGTGGGCAAAAGATATGGAGAAATACTTCCAGAAGGTTGAATTCCTTGTTTCAGAGGATGATTTGCACATAGAATGGCAGACTGGAAGTAACTTAAGTTTTATTACTTTATTTTTACAGCCACTATGCTACGACTATGCTACCACTTTTAACTTTAAATCTATTGACTGAATCCAGAAGTATACAAGGCATAAGACTTGAATACATTAACTGCCCTCCAAGTGAGCTTGAATGATTATGAACACTATAAAACTTATTT
Organism: Ovis aries; assembly: GCF_016772045.2. Lineage (NCBI taxonomy): Eukaryota > Metazoa > Chordata > Mammalia > Artiodactyla > Bovidae > Ovis > Ovis aries. Next base: position 66,606,553 of record NC_056059.1, on the reverse strand, counting down.
TTGAGAGGAGAGGAACATAGTAGCTAATTCTCTGTCACACCACACAGGGAATCCTTTGAATTAACTCCCAGATCACAAAGTTAATTAAAGTGTAAGAACTAAAATGTGCTAATCTGAAGCTTAAGTACATATTATATAAGCAAAATCCATCCTTGCCTTCACTAATTCTTTAGAAATTAGGCCAACAAAGCATATTTTGGGAGAAGTATTTTATTCTTGATATTTAGAATTGCAGAATCATTGTGATAATATAAAGCAGGCTAAGCTTTAGGGAAAACCACTAGACCATTCAGGTATGACCTAAATCAAATCCTTTATGATTATACAGTGGAAGTGACAAATAGATTCAAGGGATTAGATCTGATAGACAGAGGACCTGAAGAACTATGGATGGAGGTTCATAACATTGTACAGGAGACGGTGATCAAAATCATCCCCAGAAAGAAGAAATGCAAAAAGGCAAAATGGTTGTCTGAGGAGGCCTTACAAATAGCTGAGAAAAGAGAAGTGAAAGGTAAAAGAGAAAAGGAAAGATATATCCATCTGAATGCAGAGTTCCAAAGAATAGCAAGAAAAGATAAGAAACCTTTCCTAAGAGATCAGTGCAAATAAATAGAGGAAAACAATAGAATGAGAAAGACCAGAGATCTCTTCAAGAAAATTAGAGATACCAAGGGAACATTTCATACAAAGATGGGCACAATAAAGGACAGAAACAAACTACTGCAAAATTGCACTCATCTCACACGCTAGCAAAGTAATGCTCAAAATTCTCCAAGGCAGGCTTCAATAGTATGTGAACTGTGAACTTCCAGATGTTCAAGCTGGACTTAGAAAAGGCAGAGGAACCAGAGAGCAAAGTGCCAACATCCGCTGGATTATAGAAAAAGCAAGAAAGTTCCAGAAAAACTTCTGGTTTATTGCCTGTGCCAAAGCCTTTGACTGTGTGATTCACAACAAACTGTGGAAAATTCTTCAAGAGATGGGAATACCAGACCATCTTACCTGCCCCCTGAGAAATATGCACGCAGGTCCAGAAGTAACAGTTAGACTGGACATGGAAAAATGGACTGGTTCAAAATTGGGAAAGGAGAATGTCAAGGCTGTATATTGTTACCCCGCTGATTTAACTTATATGCAGAGTACATCATGCGAAATGCCAGACTGGATAAAGCGCAAGCTGGAATCAAGATTCCAGGGAGAAATATCAATAATCTCAGATAACCAGATGACAGTGCCCTTAAGGCAGAAAGCGAAGAGGAGCTCAAGAGCCTCTTGATGAAAGTGAGAGAGGATAGTGAAAAAGCTGGATTAAAACTCACCATTCAAAAAACAAAGATCATGGCATCTGGTCCCATCACTTCATGGCAAATAGATGGGGAAACAATGGAAACAGTGACAGACTTTATTTTCTTGGGTTCCAAAATCATTGCAAATGGTGACTGCAACCATGAAATTAAAAGATGCTCGCTCCTTGGGAGAAAATCTATGACAAAGCTAGACAGCATATTAAAAAGCAGAGACATTACTTTGCTGACAAAGGTCTGCCTAGTCAAAGCTATGGTTTTTCCAGTAGTCATTTATGGATGTGAAAGTTGGACCATAAAAAAAGCTGATCACTGAAGAACTGATGCTTTTGAACTCTGAGGTTGAAGACTCTTCAGAGTCCCATGGCCTGCAAAGAGATCAAACCAGTCAATCCTAAAGGAGATCTATCCTGAATATTCATTGGAAGGACTGATGTTCAAGCTGAAACTCCAATGCTTTGGCAACCTTTTGTGAAGAACTGACTCATTTGAAAAGACCCTGACCCTGGGAAAGACTGAAGGTGGGAGGAGAAAAGGATGCAAGAGGATGAGATGGTTGGATGGCATGACCGACTCAAAGGACATGGGTTTGAGTAGGTTCTGGGTGTTGGTGATGGACAGGGAAGCCTGCTGGGCTGCAGTCCATGTGGTAGCAAAGGGTCAGACATGCCTGAGCAAGTGAACTGACGGAAACTTTAGTAGGTTTTATTTATTAATTATTAATTTTAATCTCTCTGTTATGCCCTCCCCACCCCCTTGTTGGCAGTGCACACACCCTAATATTATCAACAAGCCCACCCTTGAATCATTGCTAGAAAGTGAAAGTGAAGTTGCTCAGTTGGACTTTTTGCGACCCGTGGACTGTAGCCCACCAAGCTCCTCTGTCCATGGGATTCTCCAGGCAAGAATGCTGGAGTGGGTTGCCATTTCCTTCTCCAGGGGATCTTCCCAACCCAGGGATCGAACCCAGGTCTCCCACATTGCAGCCAGACACTTTAACCTTTGCACCACAGGGAAGCCCTTTTATTTACTAATTATTAATTTTAATCTCTCTGTTATGCCCTCCCCACTCCCTTGTTACCTGCACCTGGAATGAACCACTTTTATAGTTCCCCTCCTGAAATGCCACTGATGATAGATCTCAGGGGGGAAAGGGATATAAAATTGTATATAAGATATACTGGTAAGGGGCCTTGGAGTCTCCCTTCTGCATAAGGAAGTCTCAGATGGTCCATGAGTTGTCTGGAGCTTGTGCCATTTGTGATATCTGACACTAAACATGTGACCTGGACAAGGATGGAATAAACCAAAGAGAGTGATAGTCCATACTGGAAAAGAGCCAATGGACCATTAGAACTTGTTTCTAGAGAAATACGAATGCCATTTCTCAGATAAGATACGTTATTTACATCTGAGTATTCATAAAGCTATTGGTTTGGTTTTTTAAGGAGTCAGTCTTAGAGGCACTGCCACCCAAGCGACCATCTATTATGTGTTTCTTTTTGTTTTTGCAATAAACCCTCCATTATCTCTGTGGGTCTAACTTAAAGAACAGTTCCGTTAAAACAGTGAACAAACAAAATAGAGATGAGATATGATATAAACGCTAAAAGAAAATATGTAAAAAAAAAAAAATTAGCAATGGTTAGGCTCTCTAGGTTGTGACAGAATGAAGTGAAGTGAAGTGAAGTTGCTCAGTCGTGTCCGACTCTTTGCAACCACATGAACTGTAGCCTACCAGGCTCTTCAGTCCATGGAATTTTCCAGGCAAGAATACTGGAGTGGGTTGCCATTTCCTTCTCCAGGGGATCTTCCCAACCCAGGGATCGAACCCGGGTCTTCTGCATTGTAGGCAGACGCTTTACCATCTGAGCCACCAGGGAAGCCCCGAGAGAGAATAGGTGCTTTATTATTTTTTTTCCTTAGCTTTTTTCTATATTTCTTACATTATCTATCATGAGGATGTATTGCTGGTTTTTCAGGAAAAAGTTTTTATAAAAGATAACTATATTTTCTATTTTCAACTTGATTGACTTTAAAAGGAGAGAAAGAACAACCTTTATATCTATAATACCGTGCACAGATGTAAGTTCACCTTCCCCCAGAAAAACTAATGAGCGTGTTATAACAGGCTATAACTGCTGAGATGAAACACAGTTTATCCTGGGCTACTTATCTGAATTTTTATCCCTGTGCTATAGGGCAAACAGAACATTTGAAGTTCTAGGGTAGGAAGAGACCAATGTAATGGTCAGGTAGTTACCTTGGACTAGAAAGGTGAAGCAGGTTAGTGCTTTTAACAATCTCTTGCCTATACGGAAAGGTTATTTTTGAAGACAAGAGTACCGAATGTTCCACGTTCCCACAGTTGTCATGGAAACCTTTTTAGCTAGCTGAATAGGTTATCAGGATTTTATGTCCCCCACTTTGACAAATACAGAAAGACATGATCCCAGCTTTGCATTACTAATCAGAAAACTTCTGTTTTCAAGTCTTCTAGCCCTTGATTAGTCACATATTCTTAATGTTTTCTTTCTTTTCTACAACATAAAGCAACAGGCAAGCTCTCTTTCAAAAATCATTCCCACTTGAGAAGCAAGAGTCAAATCATGACTGGGCTGACCTTGTTGTGCTTGGGAGTAATACTGCTCACAGCTCTCAAAGACTCCTGCAGGTTAATTTAGACTCCTGCTGAAACTCTTCTGATTTGTACTGACTTTCAGTGGTTTCCGGGAGTAAACTCACTTGCTAATAGGCAGGAATTATTCCTTATTTTAGGAGCAACCGTCTGCCCACACTAGCTTATGAAGCACAGGTAAGCTTTAGGAAGTAGGCACCCTAAGGCTAAAACCAAAACAGCCACGTCACATGGGTAAATTCAGATTCAGCAAACCTGACTTCTTATTTGTCTGTAATAGCTCATCATATTGCTTTGGAAGATAGAAGTGGTCTAAGAATCCAGAGACAGATTGGAAAACCAACAACTGCACTGCAGGAAAGGACTGACCACTTTGAGTGAACTAGTTAAAGCTGGAATTTGTTGGGTTTCTGTAAGTGTCACCAAATACAGAAGCCTTATGTATACATGGGGGAAGGAGCTGAAAGGGTACCTTACAATATCTGGCTTGTTAAGCAGTGTATAAAGTAACAATGAAAGAATCCACCCGCCAATGCAGGAGACACAGGAGACACGAATTTGACCCCTGGGTTGGGAAGAGGCCCTGGAGGAGGAAAGGGCAACCCACTCCAGTATTCCTTCCTGGAAAATGCCATGGATAGAGGAAACTGGAGGGCTACCATCCCTGGGGTCACAAACAGTCAGACATGACTGAGCACACACATGATAATCAAGAAAGTGAGATTTCCAGCTGCATGAATTTGGGGAGTTCATCTAATCTCTTGTTTTCATCAGTATAATGGAAAATCGATAACACCTATTCCATAGGGCTGTAGTGAAGATTAATAAGTTAATACATATATACTCCTTATCAGCCCTGACCACCAGTCCATCCTAAAGGAAGTCAGTCCTAGGTGTTCATTGGAAGGACTGATGTTGAAGCTGAAACTCTAATATTTTGGCCACCTGATGCGAAGAGCTGACTCATTTGAAAAGACCCTGATGTTGGGAAAGATTGAAAGCAGGAGAAGAAGGGGACGACAGAGGATGAGATGGTTAGATGGCATCACTGACTCAATGGACCTGAGTTTGGGTAAACTCTGGGAGTTGGTGATGGACAGGGAGGCCTGGCGTGCTGCAGTTCATGGGGTCGCAAAGAGTCGGACACGACTGAGTGACTGAACTGAAATGTTTGGCAGGATAAAGGTATAGGGGATAGGGAGTAATGGGAAACAAAGAAGAATAAAAGATAGTGTTGAAAACAAAGAGAGGGAAAGGACCATAGAGGAATGAGGCGCATCTTGCCGTAAGGCAGTATCACTACCAGGTACCTCAGCTATTGGATGTTGCGCAAATTTTTGCCCCAGCTCTAGACCCAACTGCATCCCATCTCTTACTGGATGCAACTAAATGAGACAAGTTGACAAAATTTGTTGGACTAACACAGTGGTCTTCACTATCTATTACCCATTATTTCATTATCTGCTTTGTGTTCCTAAATGTTTGAATGCCTGTTCTGTACTCTTGCCAAAGACACCTTGAGGTGATAAAGAAGAGCATAACACAAACCCTTGTTTCAATAGGGCAGAAGAGATTTGGGATGAGGGAGTTTCAGCCTTATCATAAAAGAATTATATTTCTTCTGGGAGTTTAAACAGTGAAGAAAAATACATTTGTACATTCTTGCAAGCTAAAAGTAATAAATTGAATAATGCAAATGGATAAAAAAGAAAGCAGCATAAATGTCACTGAGTAACCTTGAAGAGTGCACAAAACCAGATCAAACTCAATGATTTTGGAAACCATCAAAACAAATTGTAACACAAATCACAATTTCAATATAAAACTAAAAGAATATGAAAGTGAAAGTCACTCAGTCGTGTCTGACTCTTTGCAAGCCCATGTTCTATAGAGTCTAAGGGATTCTCCAGGTCAGAATACTCAAATGGGTAGCCTTTCCCTTCTCCAGGGGATCTTCCCAATCCAGGGATCAAACTGGAGTTTCCTGCATTGCAGGCAGATTCTTTACCAATTGAGCTATGAGGGAAGCCCATAAAACTAAAAAGTGGATGCCAAATGAGGAGCTAGGCATGAAAATAAAATAGCTTGGGTTCATAATTTTTATGAAACATAAATTGTCTTATACTAATAAAATGATTTTTCATAAACACATTTTGATAATTTTTGAAGACTTTTGCATAATAATAATTTATAATCTGTATAATACAAATTTTATTCATGACTTAATCAATCATTCTATGCCAATATATGTTAGGGAAGTTTTCCAGGTAGAAAAAAATGCCTGCTCCTGGCAGTTGGTAATGTGTTAATAATAATAATTAATGGTATTAATGTTTTATAATATTATAGTATATAATTTATTATATACTCGGCACTTATTTTCTTACTTTTTTCACATGGTTCTTCTAAATCAAACTACATATTCCTCAAATCTCCTTATTCCCACTGAGCACAGAATGTAAGGTAATAAATATGGTATGATGAACAAATGAATGAAGGGCTATGTAATAAGCATTATGATTTGAGCTTAGTGAATAATAAAATGATGTTCCCAATTCTTAGAAATGATACTTTCACTTCTTGTTTAAATCAAACTTCCTTTTTATCCATGTAATACATACAGTAGTAAAAACAAATTTAAAGATTTTAAGGAAATAAAGCAGCCTCTGCCCATTCTTTTCCATCCTTTAGCTCAGCTCTTTAGAGAGATAACTTTGAACCATTTTGTCTTTTCCTTCTGGTGCTAACTTTCATATTCTAAACAATATACTTCTACCACTGCATTTCCAAAGGAAATTCTCTGACACTGACTTAATGTCTCACAATTCAATTAAATCTGGAATTAGTACAGGTTGAAGGGCTCAGTCCCACACAACTGCTCTCCCTTGCTCCCACTTGCAGATGTCCCCAAGTCCCCTGCACGTCTTCCTATTTGCCCACAAATTTGACAGTATCATAACTCTCCATTATGTTTGAAAATTTGTTAACAGAGCTTATAGAATTGACTGAAAGCTTCATACTTACAATTGCAGCTTTATTATAAAGGATACAATTCAAGAATAGCCAAATGGAGGAGATGAATAGGATACAGTCTTGTGGAGGGAGGCCCCAGGGCCCCCATGGCCTCTTCTAATGGAGTCTGTGCATACCACCCTCCCAGCACATCCATGTGGTCACCAACCCAGAAACTCCCTGAGCCTCACTGACCAGAGTTTTTATCAGAGTTTTCTTATGAAGCATGATCGGTTAATGTCACTAGTCATGTGATTGAACTGTTTCTAGAGGTCATGCGATGGGAGTGAAAGTTCTAGTGCTCTAGTTACTTAGCTGTTTCTTATGCCAATCAGCCCCATCTCAAAGCTATTTAGGAAATCTGTCTAATTAGCATAAACTCAGGGATGAATGAAAAAGGCTATATATGAGAAACAAAAGACACTTCTCTCACTTGAAGTGAACAGTGGCTCAGCTCAGTCATGTCGGACTTTTTGCGACTCCATGGACTGTATTCTGCCAGGCTCCTTGGTCCAAGAAACTCTCCAGGCAGGAACACTGCAGTGGGTAGCCTTTCCTTTCTCCGGGGTATCTTACCAACCCAGGGATCAAACCCAGGTATCCTGCGTTGCAGACAGATTCTTTACCATCTAAGCCATCAGGGAAGCCCGAGAATACTGGAGTGGGAAGCCTGTCCCTTCTCCAGGGTATCTTCCTGACCCAGGAATCGAACCAGGGTCTCCTGGCCGGTGGATACTTTACTGGCTGAATATTTATATTTACATATTTATCTATTATTTTATGTATTTACATGGTATAATATATTTTATATATTTATACTATTTGATTTTCCATTTCTTTCCTGTATCATAGTTGACTATTTAGCTTTTATACCCACCTCCATTATTTTTAAACTGATGTGTATATATACACATCAGTTTAAATTAGAGGTTAGTGTTTGTATTATTATTGTTTTTATAAATAATAAAAATATTGTTCACTTCTTTACTTGTACAAGTTGTGTTCTTCTTTATTAATTGCCTCATTTAAAAATTCTTCTGCTTTTATATTTTTTAAAATTCCATTACTATTTGTCCCATGAATATTTATACTATTTTTAAACACTCACATAGCTCTTCCTTCTGCATGCCCACAACCTAGTCAGTCCCTCTCACAGCTCTTTCTGTTTCAGTGTAGGCCAATTGCTTTCCAGGTTTGGCACAAACCAGTCATCTTCAGACTTCTCACACTTCATTTAGTCTTTCCTATCAGGTTCTATTATCTCACTTATATTGCATGTGTTTCTTTTAAATTATTATTATCATTTTTACCACTATTGCTATTATTATATTATCATTAGCACTTTATTTTATTATTTTAGATATTTCACTTCACCATAGCAAAAGCTTTAGGGCTTCCCAGCTGGTGCTAGTGGTATAGAACCTGTCTGCCAGTGCTGGAGATCTAAGACATGAGGGTTCGATTCCTGGGTTGGGAAGATCCTTGGAGGAGGACATGGCAACCCACTCTAGTATTCTTGCCTGGAGAATCCCATGGGCAGAGGAGCCTGGCTGGCTACAGTCGGTATGGTCACACAGAGTCGGACAGGCCTGAGGTAACTTAGCACCCATGCATGGAGCTATGCTGCTGCTGCTGCTAAGTCACTTCAGTTGTGTCCAATTCTGTGCGACCCCATAGACAGCAACCCACCAGGCTCCCCTGTCCCTGGGATTCTCAGCTATAGCAACTGTCTAAAGAAAGTTAAAGCATTAGTAGCTCAGTCGTGTTCAACTCTTTGCGACCCCATAGACTATACCAATCAGATGTCATTCTGATTCTTATTCTTTGCATATGACTTAAACTTCCTTCATGGGAACTCTCAGGGATTATATTTAGCTTCAGGAGGCTGTAATTTCAATCTTGTGGGCTTTGGAATGCATCTTTTTTTTTGTTTACTGATCTGGGAATTTGGAAGAACTGAAAACTATTTTTTCTAGTCTTTGAAACTTTTCTGAATTAATTTGATAATTTTCTTCATTCCATTATTTTTTCATTCTCTATGGGGCAATTGTCTATTGACCTCAACACTTGAGTTTCTTTTTGTCTCATTGTGCACTTTTTCCTTTTTCTTTTTTGCTTTGTACTCCACTTTCTCTGAGGTTTTCATGAATGTTCTTTCTATTCTTTTGCTGGTATTTTTCCCCAAGAGCCGCACAATGTTTATATTAGCTATTTTTTTTTTGTTCTTTAAAAAATAGCCCCCCAATTCTTGTCTTATGAGTACAATCTCTTCTTAAATACCTCTCTTTTTGTAACTATTTTCTGTCCTTTGTGCTGCCTATTTCTTCTAAATTCCATTTCTCTTTTCTGTCTCTAATGTAAAAGAATTTCTTTATATTGCTCTCTTATTATTTGCTGCTTGTTCATTTTAAAACCATGGCTTCTCGGCAAATGGTTTACATATGAGACTTGCCTTTTGGATTCAGACATCATTCTACATGTTACTAATTGTAAGTTTTCTCTGAATTTTTTCAGAGACAAATCCTTAAGCAGTATATATACTTTGGGATGCCAATGGCCTATGAGCAGAGGTATGAGAATGGAGCTGGGAGTTCTAGCATGAAGCTATGGAGACTTTCATTTTAGTTCCCTGCTTTCTATTTGGTACATCACTATGGCATCACACAGGGATCTTGAGTTTAAATTTTCTGGTTCCTTTTCTTGAGAGACTAGACTAAAACTCTTCTGGTCTTTGAGAGTTGAGAATGAATATTTGACTGGTTGCAAAAGTTGCAGGAAGAAATCTAGGTCTAACTCTTTATGAAGGCTTTCCACCTACTCTGCTCTCTTCAGCCCTAAGCTTTACCTGACATTTAATGGAACACTGAGCTCCATTTTGGGTTCTGAGGGCTTGTATATTTTGCTTCATCATTATCTCCTTGTATAGACACACAGAGTTTAGCTTTCTCTTCTCAGCCAAGCCAGTAAGCTATCTTTTATCAACCTTCTTACCTACAAAATACTTGTCCATAGTCTTTCCTTCCTTCCTGCTGTTGTCTCCTCTCCAGATTTTTATTGCATTGTCATTGAAGAATTTTACTATTTTATTTCTCCTCTTTCATTTTGGCGATATTAAAAAAGCAAGCAGAAGTAGATTCAAGTATTCATTCTCCATATTTAACCAGAATTTGAAAGAAAAATCCACACTTTTGAAATGATTTAGTATTTTCTTGGGGCCCAAAATCACTGCAGATGGTGACTGAAACCATGAAACAAAAAGACACTTGCTCCTTGGAAGAAAAACTGTGATTAAACTAGACAGTGTATTAAAAAGCAGAGATATCACTTTGCCAACAAAAGTCTGTCTAGTCAAAGCTATGGTTTTTCCAGTAGTCATGTATGGATGTGAGAGTTGGACCATAAAGAAATCTGAGTGCAAAAAACTGATGCTTTTGAACTGTGGTGCTGGAGAAGACTCTTGAGAGTCCTTTAGACTGCAAGATTAAACCAGTCAATCCTAAAGGAGATCAGTCCTGAATATTCATTGGAAGGACTGATGCTGAAGCTGAAGCTCTAATACTTTGGCCACCTGATGCTAAGAACCAACTCATTAGAAAACACCCTGATGCTGGGAAAGATTGAAGGCAGAGGAGAAAGGGATGACAGAGGATGAGATGCTTGGATGGCATCACTGGCTCAATGGGCATGAGTTTGAGCAAGCTCTGGGAGATGGTGAAGGATAGGAAAGCCTGGAGTGCTGCAGTCCATGGGGTTGCAGAGTCGGACACAACTGAGTGACTGAAGAACAGCAAAAGTAGTTTGATATTTAGGACGTCTTCAAAGTGAAGTGCTGAGTCAAACATACATTTTCTGGTCTCTGTCCTTCCAAGAAAATATTAATCATCCTCCCTTCCCGGTGACCTTTTTACTTGTTCTCATACCAGAGAAGACCACTTAATGGGGCATTTTAACTGTTCAAGGATATCCTCCTTTCCTCCATTAAAGCTCTCTAACCATGCTTCACATCAGATTTAATTTTGCCTTAAAAATTTGAATCTTATTGATCATTTATGTTCCTCCCCATTATTTAAAATTTGGATTAAATTCCAACCTTTCTGCAAGGTTTGGTAGGAGCTGGAGTTGAGTGTGTTAAGAAGGTGAGCCACAAACAGTGGTGTGTATGTCACCACAAGGGAGAGTGATGGTGACCTCAGCTATGATGGGAGGTTTGCAGTTCTAAAACCCAATGTTGCTCTGGCACTTTTCAGACCTGGGTTTAAATCCAGTTCCAGTCACTTGTTATGTGACCTTGAGCACATTATTTAACCTTCCATTAGCCCCAACATACACTGGTGCTAATAATACCTCCTTTGTAGGATGGTGAGCACACTGAATGAAATAATGAAAAACATTAGGATGCTGAGAAAATCGAATAAGATTATAAGTGACAAAACTCCCCCCAAAGGGTACATTATATATTAGCTATTTTTAGTGTACAAACATACCTTACAAGTTTTGCAGAAAAAAAAATTACTTGTTACTTCAGAGACCAGATTTGGTTTGCTCACTGTTCTTATAGTTTTTGTGTTTTTCCCTCTCATTTGCCATGTTTATGTTTATAAACATGGTAGATCATCCAAACTGTTAACCTCAGAGTTTGGGGGTAACTCTGCATCTATCTCTCCTGCCTACATAAACCTCCTGCCCAATGTGAGGGTCAGACTTATCTGTGGCTGAGAGCAAAGAGAGGCATGCTAGAGATGTTAAATGTGACTGTCTTAAAGATGGATGTCCGTTGCTACATGATCAGTTTGGCTCTGGGAACTGAACTGATCACAGTGTTGAAAGCAATGAAAGTCATGTTCAAGGCTGCGGTCCACTTATGCTAGCTGCATATGGGCATGACACGGAATAGATTCACTTGATTAGAACTAGGGGAACAGGCAGAAAGTTAAGTAAGATATGGGAACAAAGACATTCTGTTAATTGTTTCTGTGTTATCTGTTAGAATAGAAATAGAATAGAAAGCAAGAGCTCTAAATCTAGATGCTAATGGTGCACTGGTTATCACTTATTTCCAATTTAACAAGATGCTTTCTGAGGAGAAAAAATGAACTATTTGTGACTATATACATATATATAGTGATTATCACAGCATTTTTGTAGAAAATTGAATTTTTTGTGCACAAAAATATGCTAAATATTGTAACTCATTAAGAAATCATTTAGACTAGTAAATTGCCATTCTTTTGAATTTTTAATTTTTGAACTTCTTTCATATATATATATATATACGTTTTCACTTCACAATTTTCCTAGAAAAATTAGATTATCTGCATTGAGTAACTTTCATCTGTTCTCATTTTCTCAAGTCCTTATCATTTTCTCAATGGTGGTCACGATTGCCATTTTTCGATATTAACTTTTAACTTTACAGCAACAGCCCCATAGCTTAAAGAACTAATATATTTAAATGTAAAGTGGTAGGCACATAACCTAAACTTATCTATGGCTCGAACAGGATTATATTGTTAAGAAACTTATCATAAACCTGTGGAACTGTTATCTTGGCTGAGACTGCCCTCACTCCTCTCTGAACTCTGATTAACAGTTCTAATCAGTTCTGGAAAATTGAACATTGATCTGTTTTCTGATGATTTTGTGTATATTAACTTTTGTTCCATATAATTGTATACATCACTCTATGTGATGCTCCATAATCGAGAATAAGATGCCACACACTGGAAGAAAATGAGTTCTTTGAGCTGAACAGGACATGAACATGAGAGGATAAAAGGATATACTCCAGAGTGCTTCTTTTCATCCTCTAACTGTACTTCCACCCATTAAAAAATTGTCACCTACATCATATACAGGTTGTTAGTTTAAACAGCCTTTTCAAAAACCTCACAGAAGCTTTGACTCTACCCTGCCTCATTTTGCTCACCACACTATTTTAATTGCTTGTCTTGCTGATGGAAGGGGCAGGCACCCGAGGAAGGTGTGAGATGGAGAAAAGCAAGGGCTGCCACTTATTATCTTCCCAGTGGCAGTACTTTAGACCCTATCTATTTTTAAACAGGCTGTTATTCTCATATAAAGGTGTTGAGGACTGAGCAGAGTCGCCTTCTTTTTTTTTTTCCCAATTAGGGTGAACCGGTCAAGAGGTCAAAAAGAGGATTTTCATCAGTATCTTTTCAGAAGCTTAGATTTTCTTAATTTGCAGAAACCCATTTAGCTAGATGATCCTTCTTTGCCTTCCTCTGTACTCATTCCAAAAGAGGGGAGAGTTACTAATTTTCCTCTCCCCTGTCCCCCATTCAGACATCTGGAAGCTTGGTGTCCAGAGTCAGATTGTGGGATTTCTAATTCCTGCCTGCCCTACCCTTTCCTTGTGTTCTTTGAGCAATTACATCAGGCAGGCTTCCCGTGGGAAAGAGATAATGCACTCAAAGCTCAAAGTAGAATAATTTGATGAGAAATTCATAAAGGGACTGATATTAAAAGTGTAGGTATCTTGTAAGGGAACTATGAGAGATAGTGTAGTACCCCAGTCCTAGTAACAGAAGAGATGTCACTGGAGGGGAAGAGTTGGTTCCTGGAACTAGGAAGGAGAAAGCTGTGTAGACAGGGCCATATACAGAGGCTCCATGACATTTTATTGAGTAACACAGCCAGTGTGAGACAACATTTGAGAAGGAAATAAAACTTGACCTCTCTCTGTCCCCTACCTCTAGTCTCTTGCTGGGTTCTGTCGTTGGCTATATCCAACTGGAAGCTAGACCACACAGGTCAGCTTCCTGGGGCAGAAAGCAGGCAGAAAAAAATGGAAAATATATCTGGAAGGACAAATGGAAGAAACAGCAAATGATTAAATCTGTGAGTCACAAGTCTCTTTGTCTGTAAGTGAAGTGAAGTGAAAGTTACTCATTCATGTGTGACTCTTTGGGACCCCATGGACTATACAGTCCATGGAATTCTCTAGGCCAGAATACTGGAGTGGATAGCCTTTATCTTCTCCAGAGGATCTTCCCAGCCCAGGGACTGAACCCAGGTCTCCCCACTGCAGGCACGTTCTTTACCAGTTGAGCCAAAAGGGAAATCCCTCTGTTGTAAAGTGGAGCTAGCTATAGGACCTACATTATGAAATGAGAATTAAGTAAAATACTAAGACTAGAGTATTTGGTACAGTTCTTAGTGCAAAGCAAGTACTGAATTCTCATTAACTATCATTCTTATTCTTTGGGAATTCTTTACCAAATGGATAAATGTTATCAAAGTGGTCAGTAGTTGATTGGAGCCTAATAAATTCTTTCAAACCTGTTCTATTTTATTATGAATTCAAATATGGGAAATAATTCTACACAATTTTAATGTATAATGTATATTAGAAAGTTTACAGTTAATATGGTTTATTATAGGTTTTGAGTCCACTATGAATCCTTGAAGAGAATCTTCAAGCTATGTTTCTTCCGTCCTTTTACTTCATCAAGTTCTTTTTCCTCTTCATCCCCACTCTGACTTAACTCAAGTCTTTGTCATCTCTCCATTGGATTATTACACCCACTTCTCAATGGGTCAATTGGATTTCCAACTTGCCATTCCCCAATCCATTCCTATAGTACTGATCCTTTTAAACTGGATTAAACTAACATCCATTTCAGAAAGTTGTTTGATGCTCTGGGTCCTTTCTTTTTTAGCTCATCTCTGGCTAAGTTCTTATTGCACTACTTCATCAGTAACAAACCACAGTCCCAGTAGTCCCCCATGCACCATCCTGTTCCAGTGGTTCTCAGAGTGTTGTCCCCACCAGCAGTATCAAAATCAACTACAAAGTGTTAAAATAGTAAAATCTTGGACTCTATCTGAATCCTATTAAATCAGAAACTCTGAAGAAGAGGCCCAGAAAGTTGTGTTTTAAGAAGCCATTCAGGTGATTCTGGTGTACCTTTGGGTTTAAGAGCTTCTGCCATGCCTCTTAGTCTTGGATCATGCTCGTAATCTCTTCTTGGTATGTCTATTCTGCTTACTCCAGGTTCAAGACTTAGTTCAGATATCAAAGACTCCAGGATTGACTTACTCATTGGTTGGTAACAAATTAATGTTAGTTTCCTTGAATCGAAATAATTTGTTTAGATAATGCTTGTGCTTAAAAAGAATGAATATAGCTTTTATGGTAACTTTTTAAGCAAATAGTTTTGTACAAATATTTATTCAGAAGGGTTGATTTGTTAGAAAAAGGAAGGAGCTTTTATGTAATCAGGTTTCTTCTGAAAACATGCCAGACAATGATGAATAACTACTCCTTTTCTACTAATAACAGTTAATGGTTTGAACTCTATTTAATTGGCCTTATTTTATAGATGAAGAAACTGAAGCTCAGAGGGGTTATGTAACTTGTTCAGAATTACAAATCTAACAAGCAGAAGAGCTAGGACTGGAACTCAGGTATTCTGACCTCCAAGATCAGGTATTTAAACACATTATCTTTGAAATACAGAGCGAGAAAGTGCCTTCATTTTTCTCTCAAGGCATCCTTTTTTTAATTCAAGCAAAGTAGAGAGAGAAAGAACATTGTTCTCTTGCAGGCAATGGATTATAGTTCCAGTTGATCACTAAGCAAATGGCGACTTGTTAAGATGTGGTCTAGTGTGAGTTCTCTCTTAATGTCATGACAGATTAGTTCTTTAAAATGATTACATATAAGATTTCCCACACAAAATATTTAAAATAAAAGATTTTGTTTATGACTTATCCTTGTATGCATTGAGAAGGATTCAAGGTTATCCATAAAATAATGTCTTTCCCAGATTATTGCATTTCAATGTGCTTTTTTAAAGGGAAGAAAGAGAAGTTGGCAGTATAGGTATTGGGTAAAGTATCGTGCAAAAATTACAGCCAATTTGTGGGCGTAGGAACAGCATCCATCACTATGGATATGGATAATCCATCATTTATTTGTTCTAGCAAGAGAAAACTGTCAGGTATGATGCTACAGAACCAGTTAGTATATAATAGGGTGGAGGTCAAGGATGTCAGGGTTATAGAGAAAACCTTGCTCAGTTTTATTTTCTCACTAAAGGCAGGGAGATTCTCTGATAGTACCTTCTCTGGTGCAGAAATGGCATGACTCAACCATCTTGATCATGGGCTCTAGAGAAAATCAGAAGAGGAAATGATCTATCATGTTAGCAAAACTTTAGAGTTTCAAAGCATTCCTCTTTCTAGAAAAAGATGCCCCCTAACAGTTAGAACTGGATGTGGAGCAACAGACTTGTTCCAAATTGGGAAAGGAGTATGTGAAGGCTGTATACTGTCACCCTGCTTATTTAACTTAAATGCAGAGTACATCAGGAGAAATGCTGGGCTGGAGGAAGCACAAGCTGGAATCAAGATTGCTGGGAGAAATATCAAGAACCTCAGAAATGCAGATGACACCACCCTTACAGCAGAAAGAGAAGAACTAAAGAGCCTTTTGATGAAGGTGAAAGAGGAGAGTGAAAAAGTTGGCTTAAAGCTCAACACTCAGAAAACGAAGATCATGGCATCCGGTCCCATCACTTCATGGCAAATAATTGTGGAAACAGTGACAGACTTTATTTTTGGGGGCTCCAAAATCACTGCAGATGGTGACTGCAGCCATGAAATTAAAAGATGCTTACTCTTTGGAAGGAAAGTTATGACCAACCTAGATAGCATATTCAAAAGCAGAGACATTACTTTGCCAACAAAGGTCTGTCTATTCAAGGCTATGGTTTTTTCGTAGTCATGTATGGATGTCAGAATTGGACTGTGAAGAAGGCTGAGCACCGAAGAATTGATGCTTTTGAAGTGTGGTGTTGGAGAAGACTCTTGAGAGTCCCTTGGACTGCAAGGAGATCCAACAAGTCTATCCTAAAGGAGATCAGTCCTTGGTGTTCATTGGGAGGACTGATGCTGAAGCTGAAACTCCAGTACTTTGGCTACCTGATGCAAACAGCTCACTCATTTGAAAAGACCCTGATGCTGGGAAAGATTGAGGGCAGGAGGAGAAGGGGATGACAGAGGATGAGATGGTTGGATGGCATCACCAACTCAATGGACGTGAATTTGGATAAACTTTGGGAGTTGGTGATGGACAGGAAGGCCTGGCATGCTGCAGTTCATGAGATTGCAGAGCCGGACTCAACTGAGTGACTGAACTGATTGTCAATGCAATAGTCTGTGTTTTTATTTAACATTGTTAGTTCATTCACTACTCAAATCTCAATAAAGTCAGATACTATTCATTTTGTGGCTCACATTAATGAAAAGTATATTCAATAAAGCATACAATGACCACTCCATTAGCTCTTTTACTAAATAAATTTCATTATGACATGTTTTTTGAAAACATGACTATTGTAGCCATTTCCTTATGTACTGGAAAATTGCGTCCTAAAAAATTGAACTTCAAATATCCCTTTATTACTTTTCCTGTGTGTACTTCACATAGATACCCTAATGATTTTGTTTTACATGTTTTATTTAATCATCTTAATTTCATCCTTGCAAGAGTAATGGGACCAATCAAATGAAATTGTTTCTATAATAAAGTAAGGTGGGTAGTGTTCAAGATGTTATCCCTTAAGGCATTTGAATATACTTGATCATTGGAGGGGAACAATTTGTAAATAAAACTAAGGAAATGAAATTTGAAGATAAGGCACATTGCTTCCCCCAAAAGACAATGATAATGGTGAGGATGGGCAGTTTAATTACCGCAATTACTCTACAGAGATTTTTTTTTTAATAATAAAAATGCTATGTTTTCAAAGTCACCTTCTTGGTTTGCCATTCCAGAGTTTCTTCCACTGACAAGTTCTTTCAGACATAAAATTCATTTGTTTATGCTTTAATTAGAGCTCATGTATTACAAATGCAGTTTCTGTGGACAAAAACAGCCAATAAATTTTCCTTCCATTTTAAATTCTTCATGTGCATAAGGATGAAAATCACCACCTTTCAGTCTTCTTTCATCTCTATTACTGTACAGTATACAGAGAAGGAGAGAGAAAAAAAAGAAGAAGCGAGGAAGGGAAAGATGTAGGGAGGGAGGAAAGAAAGAAGGAGGAAAGGAAGAAAAAGGTAGCATAGAAACACTCCAGAAGAATATCTGAGAAACTATTACCAGTAGCTGCCTTTGCTTTAAATTGTGCATATTTCTTTATTGTTCAAATTGCTTACAGTGTCCACATACTTTTTTTTTTTGACAATTTAAAAAGGGAGATTTTTAGAAATCACTTGGAAAAACTCAAAGACAATGTCATAAAAAATAATAATAGCAAACACTTTCATAGCACTCAGTATATATTAGTATAGTCAATATACATTGACTATTTAATCCTCACAGTAACCTCAGAAAGTTTTACAATGACTGTCTTCACTTTACATATGAGCAAAGTGATACACAAAGAGGTTAAATAACTTGCCTCCAATCACAACGCTGGGAAGTGGGGAACCATGATTTGAAGCTAGATCTTGTGTGGATTCAGACTCTGTACTCTTAAACAAATATACTTTACAGTAATGAAGATTGAAGAAGAAGCCTGAGAGATGGTGTGCATCAAGGTGAGATCATACCTATCATGTGCCAGTCTGCTGACTTCACAGTCAGGTGGGGACATATGTGGCCTTCCATAGAATTGTGGCCAAGACCGTAAAATTGAACATTCCTCTCATTAGCCAGGGCTAAGCACACAATAATCATTTAAATTGGTTAACACACTCTAAGGGGAAGGGAAAAGGAATGAAAATGCCAGTGCCATCCTACAACATTTTAGCACTTTTCCTCTTAGCCCAAATTACTTTTGAAAAATAAGATGTCATTTTCAACACGAAAGCTCTGTTGTTGCCACCCACCACTAGAAATCAATGTACACAGATTTTCAGTCCCTTTTCACTAGAAAGATAATCTGTAAAACCATAAATAATGCTGTAGAGCTAAAACACAGGAAGGAAAGTAACAGTTTTCTGAACTGCAAAAGTCTGAAACTGGTTTGAAGGGATACGAAGAATTTGGATTCATTATATACCCCCCAAAGCTAGAGTTTATATATCTGGGTTCTTTCTAGTCATCCAGACCTCTCTAATGAGTATGTACAATACATGGTTCTTTTATGTAGGAACTGGAGACTGGAAGAGGAGGAACAGGAATGGGAGGAGGGAGATGGGAAGGAAAGGCAAGGACAGTTATAGTCATAAGAATAGTGATAGCTAACATTACTGAATATTAGACTATGAATATACTAAGCACCAGGGCCTGTGCTCTGCCCCTGAAGGGCCTGAGCCCACCTAAGCTCCATCAGCTCTATAGGGTTGGTATTATTTCTATACACATACATGAGAAGACTAAGGCACCAAAATTTAAATTACATGCCTGCCTTTCTGTATATTCTGAAGTTGTGAAAGGAGAGGCACCTTTGTAATCTAGTCCTTGGTGGTCCTGGATTCAGCTCTTTTCACTACAGAAATATCTTTAGGCATGCAAGAGAAGAGGAGAGGGATGCTCTATCACCTTTTCCTTCCCGTCTATCTAGTTCTCACTTGCTGTAGGCATTCAGGGAGGCTGCTCCTTCTTTAGCTATACAATATTTACATCTGCCATTCTTGAAAAGCTGAATTTCCCATTTATTAAATATTTATGCACGGGGTATAGACACGGTGTATTTGAAAACAGCTGCCATCACTCAGAGAAATATCTTGATAGTTGCTTTGGCAAAAATAGAGACTTCCAGAAGTACTTTGGGATCAAATTTTTGACATTTTAGCCCACTCTTTAAAATGTTTCCCTCTTATGCTCTTGCTGCCTCTTCCTCTGATAAAAATAGCTTAGAAAATTTTAGGATCTGGGAATGATTGCCTGATAAAGTGGGAATCATCATTCCACATAATAAATAATCACAAACGTGCTATTCAGACAGAGTTGCAGGGTTGGATGATGACAGCTCCTAACAAGGCCAAGAACTGAATAAATTGCTTCTTGATCTCTCCACTGAGAATAAATTCATGTAAATCCAAGGAAGCAGAGCTGCTGTTGCTGATAATCCACCATATGTAGTGACTAATTTTATTAAGTGAAATACAAGAAAAGGAAAGATCCTTGCAGTATAATGTGCACACAGATGATTGCCTTGGCCTAAGCACTGAGCCCTGTGGCAGTACAGACTGAGCAAGGCCAATTAGGCTGCCTCATCAGGCTGTGCCACAGTACAGAGTGAGGACCAGGGCATCGCTGCCGCAGGAAGGCTTGGCTCTAGAGCATAGGACTGCATCCACGCTGTGCACATCGCTGGGAATGTGAAAATAACCATTGCTCTTGTCTTTGAGGTAACCTGGCTCCTGAGAAGATGGACTGACCACATTTGGAAAAATTCACTTTTCTCAAACTGAAGTACTTATAAGCCATTACCACTGAAAATGTGATGCTTATAATTTCAGGTGAATCAGTGTGCTAAATTATTTTTCCATTAGGAATTGCAAGCTCAAAGCCTTTTTGATTCAGCAATATAAGTAAACTATTAAAAAGAAACCCGTAAATAAATAGAGTAATGCCGGTTAGCAATGGGTCCCATTAGAAATTTATTTATTAGCAATATTGCTAATTCTTTCCCCTAAAACAATGTACCAGTTACTACTAAATCAAAACATACACCTAGCTCTCATTTAAGCCATTCTTTTCCTAAGCATATCCTAAGTGAATATCCAAGAGATATGTCTTTATGTTCACCAAAAGCCATTTAAAAAGCAGATTTACTCTTAATTACCAAAACCTGGAACTAACCCAAAGATGTTCACTAATAGTAAAATGGATTATTAAAATGTGGTATATTCATACACAGTCATGAAATATTAAACAGCCACGAAAAAGAATGAACTACTCATGCATTCAATAATATGAATGACTCTTATAGACATGCTGATTTGAAAGAAAACAAATGCAAAGGACTAATGACTACATGATTGCATTTAAATAACTCATGCACAAGTAAAACCAACAGATGGCGCCAGAAGTCAAAATAGTGGATACTTCTTTGGGTGGAGTATTGTTTGGGAAGGGTTACAAGGCATGCATGCTCTACAGTGCGGAAAATATTCAATATCTTGATCTGAGTGTGGATATATGGACATTTGCATCTGGAAAACTGCTTCACGTCAAATACTTGATATTGGCTTTACTGTATGTGTGCATTTTACTGTCTGTATGTCATTTTGTCGCTTTGCTAAGTCGTGTCTAACTCTTTTGAGACCCCATGGACTGTAGCTTGCCAGGCTCTTCTGTCCAGGGGATTTTGCAAGCAAGAATACTAAAGTGGGTTGTCATTCCTTCTCCAGGGGATCTTCCTGACCCAGGGATTGAACCCACATCTCCTACTTGGCAGACAGATTTTTCTTTTTATCATTGAGCCACCAGGGAAGCTTATTTCTGTGTATAGACATTCTTTGAAATAATTTTTTTCAAATGTATATATGTGTGTCTATATACACATATGTGTGTGACACCTATATCTACGTACCTACATATGTGCATGCCACACACACACACACACACACACACACATTCTTATGCATTACTTGACCATTCTACTATTAGAATGTTTCAGTTTTTCATTCAGAATAAACAGATGCCATTGGTTTTCTGTTCTCCGCTTATCTCTTTAGGTATACATTCAGACAAAGGTCATAAGTGGATTCTGAGAGTCTGTTTTAATTCTATATCTCTTCTATAGGGTTGGCTCTATTCATGCTGTCATAGGTAATTTATAAGCTACAGTTCTGTATTTCTCATTCATGTACTATTTTTGATTATTTATTAAATAGATTTTTTTTTACCACACATATTAATCTCAGTTTTCTCTATACTTTGAATGGTGAAAGTTTGCCAACTATGTTTACCTGTTATGATTTCTTCATTTTGTTATTTTATTTTATGGCATTTTGCCTTACAAAAAGTTTATATGTACAGTCATATAAATTTTACCTCTAATAATCTTCATGTCTGGAACAGACTGAGTTTTTCTTTTTTCTGTTATCATTTAAGTGTGCTATTATATTTCCCTCTATAGTTTACAAAATTAATTATGTTTTTGATTCAGTTGTTATTTATTGTAATGTAAGATGTGAAATATGAATCCAGATTAATTACTCTCCACATGAATATTCAATTATACAAAAACTACAAAGTAATATTATTCACTGCTATGTCGATTTTGCTAAAATGCTTATAAAAGAATGAATATATTTAAAATATTGATTCTTATTCCATTAAACATTTCCTCCTAATTTTTAAAAGTCTAACAGCATGTAGGGTTCTATTACAATATTGAGATATTTTGTAAAATTAAGAGTCAATCTATCATCAATCATCTGTGGGTGACTTTGGATGTTTGTCTTGGCAATATCAAAATATATTCTCCAATCTAAGATGTTGATGGGGGTAAGGGGAAAATTTTTTCTTCCTTTTCAGATACTTTGAATTAGGTAACTTAAGGGTAAACCAGCAATTTTATCATCAACAATGTCATTCGAAACAGAAAAAGCAAAGAAAAATTTTGCGGAAATAGAAAATGGACTTCTTTTAAAAAAATGAAGCCTATGAATTAAATACAGCATTTGTTTTTGAACTTGGAGAAACAAAGCAAACCTTAAATGATGGAGTTTCTGTCATGTTTTAGAGTAAAGACACATTGCATTATGCTTCAGCACTTTTAATTTTATTATTTTCTTATGAATAACTGCAGTTAGCATTCAAAGTAATTTATAACTCTTCAAGAAATCTATTAAAACCAGAGAATAAGATATTCTATGGTTAAAATGTTATTATTAAGTCACACTTCAATTAGTATTTTGTAGCAATTATAGGTTTCAAAAAGTAAATATTTCAGGGAAAAAGAAGATAATGGAGTTTATTCTTTAAGAGTACATTAGTAATGTTAAATGTAATTTCTGATTAACCATTAAATACTTTTGTCTGAGGTTTATAAGCTATAAATGTCTAATAAATTAATTACACTATTTGAAAACATAGTATTTTTTAAGTTGATATATAGCTGGATGAACACACACACACACAGCTGAATTACAATGTTGAGTTAGCCTCTGGTATACAGCAGAGCGATTCAGTTTTATATTATTTTTCAGATTCTTTGCCATTATAGGTTATTAAAAGATACTATAATTCCCTGGACTACACAGTAGGACTTTGTTATTTTATATATAGTAGTGTGTAGTAGCGGAGAAGGCAATGGCACCCCACTCCAGTACTCTTACTTGGAAAATCCCAAGGACGGAGGAGCCTGGTAGGCTGCAGTCCATGGGGTTGCTAAGAGTCCCACACGACTGAGCGACTCCACTTTCACTTTTCCCTTTCATGCATTGGAGAAGGAAATGGCAACCCACTCCAGTGGTCTTGCCTGGAGAATCCCAGAGGCGGGGGAGCCTGGTGGGCTGCCGTCTATGGGGTTACCCAGAGTCGGATTTGGTAATCTTAAATTTGTTTTCTTTTAAAAAGTTATTTATTTATTTTTGGCTATGCTGGGTCTTTGTTGCTGCGTGTAGTCTTTCTCTAGTTGTGGCAAGCAAGGGTGACTCTCCAGTTTTGGTGCATGGACTTCTTATTGCGGGGGCTTCTTTTGTTGCAGAACACAGACTCTAGGGTGCATGGGCTTTAGTAGTGGGTCATGTGGGCTCAGTAGTTGTAGTGCACAACTTACTTGCCCTGTAGCACGTGCAATCTTCTCAGACCAGGTATTGAATCTGTGTCTCCCGCATTGGCAGGTATATTCTTAACCACTGAGCCACCAGAGAAATCTTGTGTTAACTTTCTTTGTCTATGAGTGTTTCTGGTTTGTAAATAAGATGGTTTAAATTTCATATAACTGTCATATGATATTTGTTTTCATCTGACTTACTTCTCTAAATATAATATTCCCTAGGTCCATCCATGATGCTGTAAATGGCATTATTGCATTCTTCTTATGGCTGAGTAATATTCAGAAAACTAAGATCATGGCATCTGGTCTCATCACTTCATGGCAAATAGATGGGAAAACAGTGGCTGACTTTATTTTGGGGGGCTCCAAAGTCACTGCAGATGGTGACTGCAGCCATGAAATTAAAAGATGTTTACCCTTGGAAGGAAAGTTATGACCAACCTAGACAGCATATTCAAAAGCAGAGACATTACTTTGCCAACAAAGGTCGGTCTAGTCAAGGCTATGGTTTTTCCAATAGTCATGTATGGATGTGATAGTTGGACTATAAAGAAAGCTGAATGTTGAAGAATTGATGCTTTTGAACTGTGGTGTTGGAGAAGACTCTTGAGAGTCTCTTGGACTGCAAGGAGAGCCAACCAATCCATCCTAAAGGAGATCAGTCCTTGGTGTTCATTGGAAGGACTGATGTTGAAGCTGAAACTCCAATAATTTGGCCACCTGATGTGAAGAGCTGACTCACTGGAAAAGACCTTGATGCTGGGAAAGATTGAGGGCAGGAGGAAAAGGGGACGACAAAGGATGAGATGGTTGGATGGCATCACTGACTCAATGGACATGAGTTTGGGTGGACTCTGGGAGTTGTTGATGTACAGGGAGGCCTGGCATGCTGCTGTCCATGGGGTCACAAAGAGTTGGACATGACTGAGCAACTGAACTGACTGACTATTCCAATATAATATTCCATATATATATATATATATATATATATATATACACACACACACACACACCACATCTTCTTTATCCATTCATCTGTCAATGGACACTGAGTTTCCTTCAATATCTCGGCTATTGTAAATAGTGTTGCTATGAACATTGAGGTGCATGAATCTTTTCAGATTATAGTTTTCTCCAATATGTACCCAGGAGTATGATTGCTGCATCACATGGTAGCTCTATTTTTAGTTTTTAAAGGGACCTCCATATTGTTTTCCACAGTGGCTGCACCAATTTCCACTGTCACCAATAAAATAGGAAGTTTCCTTTTTCTCCACATCTCCTCTAGCAAGTATTATTTGTAGATGTTTTGATGATAGCCATTCTCACTGGTGAGGTAAGACCTCATTGTGATTTTTATTTTCATTTCTCTAATATTTAATGATGTTGGTCATCTTTTCATGTGCTTAGTGGCCATCTGTAGGTCCTCTTTGGAAAAATGTCTATTTAGGTCTTCTGCCCATTTTTTTCACTTTTTTTATATTGAATTATATGAGCTGTTTGTATCTTTTGAAAATTAACCCATATGGGTTATATTGTATGCAAATATTTTTCTCCCATTCTGTGAGCTGCCTTTTCATTTTATTTATGATTTCCTTTGCTGTGTAAAAGCTTTTAAGTTCAATCAGGCCCCATTTGAAACCATAGTATTTTTAAAACATCATAAAATGTAATTAGCATGTAATTTCTAAAAGATACTGCATATCAGGTTTCACTTTTTAGATTTGTCAAGAATCTTGTACATAGACATTGATAAATTAACAGTATTTAGTCATGGGAGTTGACATAAATGAAGACATTATAGTAAAATTTGGTGAGTTAGCACTTACATATATTTAAGAGCTAAAAAAAAATCTCCAAAAACTTAGAGGAGCAACTGATCATTTCCCAAATAATAAGAAAATGCTCTATTGAGAAGTTAGATGCATCATGAACAAAGACTTTGTTCAAAAAAGTAGAACCCTGAAAAAGTTTGTATATGAGTGGAAAGTTAAAGAAGTTCATTCTTAGTAGTTCTGTATGACAGAGCAGCAAAAGAAGATGCTAGAAAGAGGTGGGCTGGATTGCCAACCCGCTCACGTCAAGAGCAGAAGAGTTTTATTCCAAATTGTTGAAGGTTCTATGATGTTTTTGAGTAACAGACTAATGCCATTGGCCTCATTTTGTAGGACAGTGACTGTCAGCAGTGTGGAGAACTGTCAAGAGTATAGCGAGAGAATGGGGAGAAGACAGGGATTATCAAAACATAAAAACAGAGATGATAATCTGAGTCATAGCAGAGGAAGTGAGAATGGCGACAATAAAAGTAATTTGAGAAGAATTTTTGAGGTAGAATCTGAAAATTTTGAGTATCCATGGGATGTGCCATGAGGAGTTGAGTTTTCCTGATGAAGATGTCTGGAAGATAGGATAGAGGTGGTTACTCATATAGAAGTGTATTTTGCTGGAGCTGGAGCAGGCTTGCAGGAGAAACTTAAGAGTTCCATCTTGGAACTTACAGTGTACATCAAGTGCTAAATCTGAAATGCAAGCAAGGAGTACAGATGGGGATAAGTGTCTTAAGTTTGGGGTTCATATGACAGACCAGAATTTTTAGGAAAAAGGTGATTTTTAAAGTCACAGAAGTGAGTGATTGTAGAGGGCTCAGATAAGAGGGTTGGTAAGAAACCTGGAGAAGATTAACAGCTGAGGGATTGTTAGAGGATGAAAATGAAAGTGAAGTCGCTCAGTAGTGTGAGGTCACTCTTTGCGACCCCGTGGACTGTAGCCTACCAGGCTCCTCTGTCCATGGGATTCTCTAGGCAAGAATACTGGAGTGGGTTGCCATTTCCTTCTCCAGGGGATCTTCCCAACACAGGGATCAAACCCGGGTCTCCCACATTGCAGGCAGATGCTTTGACCTCTGAGCCACGAGGATGAGGAATAGGCAATAAAGTAAAGAAGAGAATTAAGAAAGCTCTACCTCAAAAGCCAAAGAATGGTAAAAATATTTGATAAATATACAAATGTCTAAAATATGCCTAAAAGAATGAGAACTAAAAATTTTTATCTGGATTGGAAATTAAGAGCCCCTGGTGACCTCAGTGAAAGAATTATCAGAAGTCAGTCTTATCACATTTTAAGGACCAAGCTGATGACTACTATGTTGAAGGTTGGAGGAAAGTGGTTCTGGTTATGGGGTCTTAGAGCTGAACGTTTGGTGAAAGCACCAGGAGGGCCTTTAGTACTGATGCCTTTGTGACAGATGAGAGCTCAGTTAACTTCAACACCATGGAGAAAACTTAAATTCACAGTTCTGTTTGAAGCTTGATTCCTCCATTTTTGTAGACTAGAAGAATAATACCCATTACTTTCCCGGTAATTGTTGGAAAAATAAGATTTTCTGTACACAGAGCTTGAAGATACTTGGAACTTGGATGCAATATTTAAAAAATGCAATGCACTATAATTATGACCATCATCAATGTCTCTTTGCAACAGTCCATGGAATTCTCCAGGCCAGAATACTGAAGTGGGTAGCTTTTCCCTTCTCCAGGGGATCTTCCCAACCCAGGGATCAAACCCAAGTCTCCCTCATTGCAGGAAGATTCTTTACCAGCTGAGCCACCTAGAAAGCCCAAGAATACTAGAGTGGGTAGCTTATTCTTTCTTCAGTGGATCTTCCCAAGCCAGGAATTGAACCGGAGTTTCCTGCATTGCAGGTAGATTCTTAACCAGCTGAGCTACCAGGGAAGACCTTATGTGTTGCCATGAAAAACCTTTATTACAACTAGAACAGAGTGGTACATTGATACAATGCCAAAAATTTGTAAGAAACTATAGTTTTCTCTGATTTCCTTCTAAGTATATTTACAGCAGTAGGGAAGTGATTTATCATCATAAAAGCAGAATATTTCCAGCTTTTAGTGATTGAGTCATAGATTCTAGACATTGGCAACTATTAACATGGCGAAAATTATTTTTCAACCTCCTCATTTTATAGATGAAAGAACTGAGATCAAAAGAAATCAAATGACTAACACAGAGCATTACTGTGATATGAATTAAGCGCACAATATTTCTATAAGTCTCTTGAAATACCTAATTTATTTTAAACTTCTTATAGAAAAAAATTAGTTTTATTAAACATCATGCCCTGTTGTTTTAACATAATTATTAGTAAAATGATAGTAATTTTCCGGGAGCTTCACCAATGCCAATGTGGCTGTAGTGGAGTGAAGGATTGGGACTCAAGGACTTTGGCTTCTGGTTCAGCATTCTGATGCTTATCCCTAGTTCTAGAAATTCTGTTTTTTTAACAGTAGACTGAACTGGTAGGAATGGGAAATCTTAAACACTTTTTTTACCTTATAAATATAGCCCTGATAAGAGTCCTAGTCTGACAAAACCCTCAAAATGAGGATCCATTATATGAAATTGGACAGCACTTTGACTGCCTTCCGTTGAATATTCAGAAGGTATTCTTAAGAAAATAAAGGCCGGATTCTAGATAATGGTCCCTCATTCAAGGTTCTTTTTAGAACCTCCTTCCCCATCCCAGTAACACAAATTCCCCAGATGGATTCCATTGGAAGTTCATTCCATCAACACATAATTAATGAATGCTTCCAGGTTCCAAGCCTTGTTTTAGACACTGGTATTTCTAACCAGGGCTTCCCTGGTGGCTCAGATGGTAAAGAATCCGTGTGCAGTGCAGGAGACCTGGGTTTGATTCCTGAGTCAGGAAGATCTCCTGGAGAAGGGCATGGCAACCCACTCCACTGTTCTAGCCTTGAGAATTCCATGGACAGAGGAGCCTGGTGGGCTACCGTCCATGAGGTCGCGAACAGTTGGACAAAACTGAGTGACTTTCACTTCACTTTATGTCTAATCAGTGGAATGTAGAGCAGTCTCCTCACATTGATATGGGATAAAGAGGCTCATGAGAGAAAACACTCAGCAAGCTCAATGTTAAGCACTGGTATACATGGTTTCTTTGATTTGACCCATGAAACTGCCCCTGGTCAACTTCTTCCAAATGGTATCTCTCTGTTCAGATCAGAATTAAAAGTGTGTCATCAGAGTCACTGACAGAGTATCTCCCCAAGCTCCCATCCCCCATCACTGAAAAGCTTGAGATTCTTATCTCTTTGCATGAATTTGGGTGGTCTTCTGTTGGAGGAAGTTGTTGAGAGGATGTGGCTGCTGGTTGACCCATGAACTGGACCCAGGCAAGCAGAGACTCCTCCCCCTCCCCATCTTTGAAATGCTTTTTTTTCACCATCTGCGTTTTCACAGATGCAACCTTGAGAGAGCAAGGAGTTGTTGGGACCATCTGGACTGAATATACTACTGAACCCAGTTAAGACCTCTATACAAATGTTTAAGACTCTGGTGGACAGGTGCAGACGTGGCTGTCCAGGACAAGCTTCATAAGTAAGTTTCCTTGCTTATTAACACTGTCACCTACCAATCTGAAGTGGTCTGCCTCTTTCTTTCTTTGGTCTCTCCTTGCCTACCATGTCTGGGTGTTAGTTTCAGATATCAACCAGGAAATTTCTGGTTTTATGGACCAATATCTTTTTGTCACTTTCCACAGATAACCACAGCATTGAGCTCTTGGCCATGGTTTATGGAAAGATTTAATGCCCAGTCCCCTCCATTTAGCTCTGCCTACTTTAAGACTCAAATTCTTTCTTTCCTATCATCTAACCCTCCCCTACACCACACACTTATGTAATTCATGGGTAGCACCATCTTCCTCTCATTTAGCCTCAAAGCTTTGGGGAAATGAAAAGCAGTTGTTCAACAAAATATTTGGGTTTCTATGTTTTGTAGCAATTAATAATACATTTTCTGAAGAATTCAGTCTTTATTATAGTGACAATAATTTATTTTGCCAAATATTACCTTTGAACGCTAGCACAGTCTAATCACTTGTAAAGACAGTGTATTAGTTTCCTACTGCTGTGATCACCAATTACCACACATTTGGTGGCTTAAACCAGCAGAAATCTGTTCTCTTACATTTTCTGGAAGCCAGAATCTCGAAATGAAAGTGGTGGCAGGGCCATACTCCCTCCTGAGGCTCTAGTGTGGAGCTCATTCCCTATGTCTTCTTGCTTCTGGTGCTCTTAGAGTCAAGTGTTCCTTAACTTGTGGTATCATCACCCTCTCTTCACACTGCCTCTGTGTGTCTATCTCAAAACCCCCAGTCTCTTTCTTCATAAGGCTACAATGTGATAGCATTTTAGGCCCACTTAGATAATCCAGGATAAACAATTTCTCTCTGGATCCTTAACTTAGTTATACTGTTTGCAAAATAAGGTGATATTCATAGGTTGGGGGATTGGGAAGTGACTGTATCTTTGAGGGGGCATTACTTACAGCCTACCATAGACATTATGGTTACCAAAAGTCCATTTTTACTTGGACATACTCATTTTCTTGCCAGAAATCAATACAGAATTATTTGACACTTGGGTCACACCAACCTTTTAATAAACTGCACATATCTAATGCATGTGGTACAATCAGTGCCAAATAAACATTACTTTCTTTACCCATTTTCTTCATCATGCATTGGGCCTTTCCTATTGAATAAACTATAACAATACTGAATGGGCTTTCAGTATGAGTTCCATTCATTCATTAAATTTTTTTTCGCAAACGTATTGAACATCAGTCACATGTCAGGTCTGAGCCAAACACTTGAAAAAATTTAGTTCACTTAATCTTCCCCAAAGCCATTTGAACCAGAGTTCAGCGTAGTGATTAAGATCTAGGGTTTTCCAGTTTTTTATGGAATCTCCACACTGTTCTCCATAGTGGCTGTACTAGTTTACATTCCCACCAACAGTGTAAGAGGGTTCTCTTTTCTCCACACCCTCTCCAGCATTTATTGTTTGTAAACTTTTTGATAGCAGCTATTCTGACTGGTGTGAGATGGTGCCTGATTGTAGTTTTTGATTTGCATTTCTCTGATAATGAGGGATGTTGAGCATCTTTTCATGTGTTTGTTAGCCATCTGTATGTCTTCTTTGGAGAAATGTCTGTTTAGTTCTTTGGCCCATTTTTTGATTGAGTCACTTATTTTTCTGGAATTGAGCTGCAGGAGTTGCTTGTATATTTTTGAGATGAATTCTTTGTCAGTTGCTTCATTTGCTATTATTTTCTCCCATTCTGAAGGCTGTCTTTTCACCTTGCTTATAGTTTCCTTCATTGTGCAAAAGTTCTTAAGTTTAACGAGGTCCCATTTGATGCATGAGACAGGGTACTCAGGGCTGGTGCACTGGGATGAGCCTGAGGGATGGGATGGGGAGGGCGGTGGGAGAGGGGTTCAATATGGGGAACACATGTACATCCATGGGTGATTCATGTGAATATATGGCCAAAACCACCATAACATTGTAAAGTAATAAGCTTCCAATCAAAAAAAAAATCTAAGCTTTTGATGTCAAACAGACTGGATTCAAATCCTGGCTGCACCCTTTACTAGCCAGGGGAGAATTAATTCACTTTTCCAAGTGTGTTTTCTCCTGTGTAAGGCGAACATATGAACATCCACTTCTCCAGCAAAGTGCCTAGCTGCTGTATAAATGGTGACTGCTGTTATTACACTCATTTGGAGAAGGAATTAGGCTCATTTGAGGGGTTAAGTGATCTGTTTAATTTTGTCTTAAAATTTTTACCAGAGGTGTCTACCTTAAGCCTTTGCTCTGTTCACTGCATCACTCCAGAAGAATCTCATTAAGACTCAACATCACTGATAGAGTGTTTCTGTGGGTTGCAGCCCAAGAACCAGAAGAACCTATATTATATCATATAATATCACAGAGTGACACAAATATCTCTGGTCAAGGACAACTCCCTTAAAAAAACACTATCCGACATCTGTTCTTGAATTAAGCATACATCGATCTCAGTTCTCTTCTTAGTACAGTGTATTTGAGTTTTGGATGTCTCCTTTTGCTCTTCTTCATCTCCTTCATACTTCCTACACTCCCTCCTCTACCACACTGTGTACACACACCTATGCTGGCCGTAAGAAAATTCTAGGTGTGTCTCCACTTGGACTAGGCTTGTAAGATCCATTATGCCCAAACTGATGACATTTGAGGCACATTATCATAGAGTTAAAAAGTTTGCTCCTCCAAACCCAGTTGCTACCCTTTTCCATGCTCCAGGATGCTACCCTGTATGAACTGTTCAGAGGGCTCCCATGCCCATTGAGGGTCTCTCTGGTGCTGGTTAAGGGGTGGCAGCCTCAGGAGACTGGAAGCGGATAGTGAAGCCAGGTGTGTGTCACTCCAGCTCCCTCCCTGTGGGCGTCCTTGGTTGAGGGAGGGCATCAGGTGGCCCCCTTATAAAGCCACTCTCTCCCTCACCTCATCCTTCAAGTGTCAGGGTCCCCACTGCTGCTAATCCCAGGCACTGCACTATTTACATTTCCCTAACTCTTGGCTTCCTCGGTAGCTCAGATGGTAAAGTGTCTGCCTGCAATGCAGGAGACCTGGGTTCAATCCCTGGGTTAGGAAGATCCCTGAGTTGGAAAGATCCCCTGGAAAAGGAACTGGAAACTCACTCCAATTGGAGTGGCAACCCACTCCAATACTCTTGCCTGGAAAATCCTATGGACAGAAGAGCCTGGCAGGCTACAGTCAATGGGGTCACAAAGAGTCAGACACAACTAAGCAACTAACACATTCCTTAACACTGCCTCATCTTTGAAAAGTCCCTCAATTAAACTCTACAAATAACCTATATTGAATGTGCTGTTTACTGACATAGAACATTTAAATATTATCTTAAAAGTGTTTGCTGCTCCAGAGGGTGGAGCAAGGGCCTTGGATATTCAGATGATTTCTTGGCTTGAAGGAAAATCCTCTGATCTCCAGCGTTCTCTGTCTTGAGATACAGCTTAATAAAACTGTGTCTACAACAGAAACACATTAGCTCAGCCCTAAGCCACAATCTGAAAAAGGATCTTGGGTTTGAGGTGGGAGGAGAAATAATGTAAAAAAATTCATCATAGTGAAAACACTATGGTGGGAATAGGTAGAAAATATTCTGTCTTCTTTTTTTTTTTTTTTTTTCAATTAAATACCTGAACGCTCCTTGAGAGTTTTCTTAGGTGGCACTAGTGGTAAAGAAACTATCTGCCCATGCAAGAGATTCAGCTGTCATTTACTAGCTGCATAGCCTGAGACAAATTATTTAGCCTCGCTAAAATGATGGTTTGTTATCTCACATTGACCATAAAGAGTAAGAGCATGAATCCATGTTGTAGTGGATACATTTGCATCACAGAGATGTTCCTTTAGGACCAAGGGACTCATCCACAGGTCCCCCACCAGGAACTGATCTTCAGAAAGTGAACTGGGTGACCCAAGGTTCTACCACCCTCACCAGGAGCCTCTAATTACTGCTCAACACCATGGGAAGATACAAGGTCAATTCTGAAAGCCCATACAACACTGATTATCCTGTGGAATTAGCTGAAGCCACTCTTGCAACTGCCCCACAGTTCAACTTGTTCCTCTGCCCAGTCCTATTTTAGGATATCATGTTAACCAGTGATAAGTACCGAGTACTTTGAAGACTTTTATAAGATACACACCCTTCAAAGGGTCATTGGCAGACTTACAAATATCCAGGGAGCTACTACATCAGTGAAGCTCTAAAGGCCTATTAGTCTAGCATGCAAGGACATCCCCTCCAACCCAAGAGGGATTATTCATCTCACATTTCTCATCACTGAGAAAGAAGGGAAATAGTTGGTAGGTTTTCCTGCATTCTGGAGGTGGCATATTCCACACACGAGGGACCCATGCCCCTTTTCCTTCTCTCCAGTCTCTCCCTTTGGGAGTGAGACTGTCTCTCCTATGCCTGCCCCATCATTGTATTTTAGAAGCAGATATCTTGTCTGGTTTCACAGGTTCACATCTGGAGAATGTTGCCTTAAGAGGAATCATGGATCTCTTCCATCCTCCGTTTAGATATTTAGGTGAGATTTCAGACTTAGTGTTGCTGGAATGGGTTAAGATTTTGGGCTGTTGGCATAAAACGCATTTATTTTTCATGTGCAAAGGATGTGAATTTGGGAAGTACACATGGTTGAGTGTTATGGATTGAATTGTGTTGTATTCAAATTCTTATGTCATAGCACTAAGCTCCCAGTACCTCAGAATGTAACTGTTTTTTGGGGTCAGGTTTGTAAATAGGTAATCATTTTAAAATGAAGCTATTAGGGTGGGCCCTAATCCAATCTGGGCCAAAGAAGAAGAGATTATAATACACACACACACACACACACACACACACACACACACAGATGTATGTACATAAGAGGTACAACCACGGAAAGAGGCAGTAAGAGGGTGGCCACCTGCAAACCAAGGAGAAAGGCATCAAGAAGAACCGAACCTGCCAACACCTTGACCTTGGACTGCCAGCCTCAGGAACTGTGAGAAAATAAATTTCTGATATTTAAACCATTCAGTCTGTGGTATTTTCTCATAGCAGTCCTAACAAACTAAGACACTGTCTGTCTTTCAATTACCAGGAGGTACAAAGGCCCAAACCCATTGGCATGACTCTGGACAAATCTGAACTCAGGGCCATCTCAGTTCCAGGGCTCCTTGAGCTGAACTCATTACTCTATTGCAACTGAATCTGTAGTCAGATTCTGGGTAAGAATTCAAACTCTTACATTTGCCGGGCTATCTCTACTTTCCAAGGATGGACAACAATGCAGGTGTAATGCCCATTCATTCAATATCTGCTATTAAGCCTGCTACTAAGTAGTGTGGATACAATGGAGAGTAAAATAAGAAACACTTCCAGTCTCAAGAGCTTACATTTCAAGAGTGGGGACATAAATCATAAAAATAAATGAATACCATGGAGAAAAAGTATTTCATGAACATGCAATGCTGGATAGTGAGGATTACATTATATTTGGTAGCAGGCTTAATTGCAGGTATTGAATGAATGGACATAATCCCTGCACTGTTGTCCATCCCTGGGGAGTGAGCGTGGCCCTGGAAATGTACAAGACTGAATCCTCACCCAGTCCACTGGGATGGGGGTTTGAGTTAGATTTATCCTGATTTAAAGAAAACGAAATACTTGACAGTTTTTGTTGATTTAAGATTTGTGGTTGTATACTGAGACCCCACTGCATAAACATTGAGTTGAAGAACCTTATGTGGAAGGGTGAAATAAATTTGCATGAACTATTAAATTGTGTTGAAAGAGTTCACAGGAATTAACAGGGCCAATGAGAATTTAAATGGGTGATGATAACCACCCATTCATTCATAATGATGACCATCATTCATTCATACACATGGAATGAAATTCTATTGTCTAGCATCCTGAAGAGAGCTACTTTCACCTTTACTTCATCTAAACTGTTTTATGAGGGTTATTTAGCCTCTTAATATTAGCACAGAATTATTAATTCTGGGCTTCCCTGGTGGCTCAGATGGTAAATAATCCACCTGACTTTGTGAGAGACCTGGCTTTGATCCCTGGTTTGGGAAAATTCCTCTGAAGGAAGGCATGGTGACCCACTCCAGTGTTCTTGCCTGAGAATCCCCATGGAAGAGAAGCCTGATGGGCTACAGTCCATGGGGTCACAAAGAGCCGGACACAACTGACTAAGCATATGCATTAATTCTGTGCCTGAGACACCTAGAATTTATGCAATTAACTTATTTTCCTACCCAATGTTTCAATTTTTTTCCTCCATAAAAGAGAAGAGATGCCTGTGAATTTGAGCCCTGCTAACGAAGATCATGGCATCTGGCCCCATCACTTCATGGGAAATAGATGGGGAAACAGTGGAAACAGTGTCAGACTTTATTTTTTGGGGCTCCAAAATCACTGCAGATGGTGACTGCAGCCATGAGATTAAAAGACGTTTACTCCTTGGAAGAAAAGTTATGAGCAACCTAGATAGCATATTCAAAAGCAGAGACATTACTTTGCCAACAAAGGTCCGTCTAGTCAAGGCTATGGTTTTTCTAGTATCATGTATGGATGTGAGAGTTGGACTGAAGAAAGCTGAGTACCGAAGAATGGATGCTTTTGAACTGTGGTGTTGGAGAAGACTCTTGAGAGTCCCTTGGACTGCAAGGAGATCCAACCAGTCCATTCTAAAGGAGATCAACCCTGGGATTTCTTTGGAAGGAATGACGCTAAAGCTGAAACTCCAGTACTTTGGCCACCTCATGAGAATAGTTGACTCATTGGAAACGACTCTGATGCTGGGAGGGATTGGGGGCAGGAGGAAAAGGGGACGACAGAGGATGAGATAGCTGGATGGCATCACCGACTCGATGGACGTGAGTTTGAGTGAACTCCGGGAGATGATGATGGACAGGGAGGCCTGGCATGCTACAATTCATGGGGTTGCAAAGAGTCGGACACAACTGAGCAACTGAACTGAACTGAAGGAGAAAGGGAACCCATCTCTTCCATTCTGAGTTAAATGACACAGAACTAATTCCATCCCACACTCAAACCAAAACATTAAAAAAAAAACATCTATTGGTATTTCTGAAATTGTTATGGAGACACACACTTGTCTGAAAATTTGATGAACACTCTGCACGATGCTTTACTGCCCCAAATTTGCATCTTCACATCATTCAGGTCTCCAACTCCAGCAGCCATGGACTCCTGAAGCCTATCCCTGAGCTGGAGTTGAGAACCTCTGCTTCAAGGAGACCATGCTCCAATACAAACAGATAAACATGCCAATGCTATCATTAAAGACAAAGTGAATGGATAGATCAGGGAGATGGTTTTATTCAGGTTATGATACCGTAGAGAAATTTCACTAGTGAGATATGCCCCAAAGAAAAGGAAGAGCAGTCTGGAGTCTTGTATGGTGTCAAAGATACTTCTTGACCAAACTTGAATTAGGCTCCTCTGAGCCCTCTTCTTAAGTAGACTCTTGACCTTTGCCTCTGTGTTTGTTATTGTTGAGTCCAGTTTTAGTAAGAATCCTGCTAAGTCAGCAAAGCAGAATATCTCAACCTGGATATCAGAGCACCCTTGATATCTGATGAAGTTTCTCATCCCACCTTTGATGCATAAGACATTGTTTTGTTTTTAGTAAGAATACTGTTAGGCCAGTTTTCCCCATGAGTCCCTCTACCCTTGGTATTTCCTCTTAGTA
Organism: Ovis aries; assembly: GCF_016772045.2. Lineage (NCBI taxonomy): Eukaryota > Metazoa > Chordata > Mammalia > Artiodactyla > Bovidae > Ovis > Ovis aries. The sequence goes on along the minus strand of NC_056059.1, from coordinate 66,569,719 downwards.
ATTTTACATCCACTGATATTCTCACCCTGCTTGTTGGCTACAAATCTCCTTTTATCCTTGTTGGAATTGGAGTTGAGCACAATCTCTCTTCCTTATCACAATCAAGTTGACTCCTATTGTGATAAAGTCTTATCTTAAAGTGTAAGAAATTTTTTTCTTTAAAAATAGGCAGATAAACAAGGAGTCATCTGGACTATTTAGGGAGTCATGAGAAAGAGTGGACAGTGAGTCCTATTTGAGTCACATGGGGAGGGATTATTTATCATTGACCATTTCCTGAAGCAAAAAATGGTGAGAGGAGTTTGGAAGGCAAAATGATGATGGGGAGATTTCTCAATCATTGTTCTTTTCTGAAAGTACAGGACTCACGTACACTCAATACTTTCAATTTATGAAGTCTTTAAATTATTGCTATGAGTGTTCAACTTTCAATATTATAGGTTTAGCCAAGTTTTATACATTTAGCCAATCTGTGAAGAAATTATGCGGAGATTTTTTTTTTTAAGTCTCCTATGTACTTCTCAAAACTATAAGATAGTGACTACAGAGGAGAGATTTATAAGAAATTCGTTATGGTTTACGATGTCATGTCTTGCTTTACAAGAAAGGAAACTCCTGTCAGGAAGAGACTTCTTAACTTTTCATTCTATAATTTTTATTTTATTTCTATAATTTTTATTTCTTTATTTCTTTTTATTTCTGTAATTTTTCACTCTTGTCCATTTTCTGTATGAGTTGACTTCCAAACATCATAGTCTAAACACACAGAGTATTAAAAGAAAACTGAATTCATAACTACATGGGCTAGAACCCCAACCTCCTATACCATGGGCATTTTCTCACAGAGTCCTGAAATTCCAAAGTCTACAAGTCTGTTCTTGAGCGTTCCAAACATCATGTCCTTCTTAATTCCCTTCATAGCCCTTTCTTTACAAGAAATGAGCATAAAAGCACAGAAATCTTTAGTATGGTTTGTAGTTTGTCAGGCTTAATATACAAGAACTTTTAAAAGTGAAAATAAAGAAAATAGTATGAACGGTTTACAAGCAAGATTTTAAATAATAGTTCACTACTATGGTCAGATATAAATGTACACATTTTATATCACAATGCCTCTTATCAACCTACATTCCAAATTCCATTTTTGAAAAGGAAGTCCTAGATCTTTTTCCTCTTAACTTTTATTGTGTATGCATGCGCACGCATCCATAACAAATGAAAATCATTAGTGTAGGCACTGCAGGAAGTCCTATAGTAAAATGAGACATTGTTAGGTCTATAATTAACAATCTAACTTGGATGGGAGTTAAGAAAGTTAAAAAAGAAACGCTCTTACAGGTCAGAGAGGCTGGCTTACTGTTGCAGATAGAAAGAAAGAGAGAGAGAGAAGTAGAAGGAAGAAGAGGAGATGGGAAGGGGGAGGAGGAAGAGGAAAGGAGGGAGGGGAGAGGGAAGGAAGAAAGATGGATGCAATCTTTACTGCAGAAATGCTCCCAGTGGGAGATATCAGAAGAACAAGCAATTGCCTTGGGGATGTTGCTCTCCTTGACAACTATAGTAAACCTGGGCAATCACATTGCTTAAGATGAATCTGGATGGCAAGATGTCATTTGATTTCTTTGAAAATCTAGAAGGAATCATTCTAATATGCAACATATGAGAGAAGTAAATTATTTAAGATTATTTGAGATGTTCGCAAATAAACTTCAGATTTCTTTGAAATATACAATTTTAAAAATCTTCTTAAAATTAAAAACTTCAGGAAAATAGAGGCTGTACAGGTTATCTATTAGAAACAATTTTTAAACAACTTATTGCAATTGTTAATGACTTAAAGGACCCAGCATTTTATTTACTTACAGTCTGTGACTCAGCAATTTACAATGGTCTGAGCTGGTCAACTTTCTTACTGAGTGTCCTGGAGTGACTTACATGCTGCAGTCACTTTGCGGTCTTGTGGGGGATGCTGCCCTTCCTCTCTAGCACAATAGTCTCGGTTTCTTCACATGAATTAATGTGGGACCATGACTGTAACAACACAGCATGGAGTCAAACCTCATTTTTTCATGGATTTTGTATTTGTGAACTTGCTTACTTGCAAAAATTTGTAACCCCCAAATCAAAATTCACAGTGTTTTCATGATGATTTGTGGACTGGTGCAGAACAGAGAAAAATCTGAGTCCCAGTTTAGGTTCAATAAGTTGATGAACTGTCTTTTCATTTCAGCTCATACTGTAAACAAGTGTGTTTTTTTGGTAATATATTTAGTGTCATATCTTTCATATTTTTGTGTTTCACTGGTGATGTTGCTGTTTAACATGGTCCTCAGTCATACAGCTGAAGTGCTGTCTGGTAATCCTAAATGCAATAAGGCTATGAGGTACTTTACGGAAAAAATAGGTGCACTAGAGAAACTTCATCCAGGCATGCGTTATAGTGTTGTTGGCTGTGAGTTGAATGTTAATGAGCCAATAATACATACTCACTATGGTGTCTTTAATCATCAGTCCACATTAAATAAGTTTATGCCTTAACTGGCTGACAAAAAAGTTGTAGCTAGAGATTCACAAGAACCTAACCCTGTATTACTTCTAGGAGCAGTGACTCAGTATTTGCTAACCAGGTATTTGTAGAACTTTACTCGTCAAGGCTATGGTTTTTCCAGTGGTCATGTATAGATGTGAGAGTTGGACTGTGAAGAAAGCTGAGTATTGAAGAATGGATGCTTTTGAACTGTGGTGTTGGAGAAGACTCCTGAGAGTCCCTTGGACTGCAAGGAGATACAACCAGTCCATTCTGAAGGAGATCAGCCCTGGGTATTCTTTGGAAGGAATGATGCTAAAGCTGAAACTCCAGTACTTTGGCCACCTCATGCAAAGAGTTGACTCATTGGAAAAGACTCTGATGCTAGGAGGGATTGGGGGCAGGAGAAGAAGGGGACGACCGAGGATGAGATGGATGGATGGCATCACTGACTCAATGGATATGAGTTTGAGTGAACTCCGGGAGTTGGTGATGGACAGGGAGGCCTGGCGTGCTGCAATTCACGGGGTCGCAGAGTTGGACATGACTGAGCGACTGAACTGAACTGAACTGACAGAACATAACCACCATGAACAATGAGGATTCACGATACACAACGGTGTATTTGTTCCTATCTAGTGTAGAGTAATGTGCTTATATTATTTCTAAGAAAAGTATAAATCATAAATCACTTTTGATAAATTAAGCAGTAATGAAAAAGATCAAGTGACAAGCCCAAAGTGAATTGAATTAGTTCAATTCCAAGTCAATTTGATAAATATTTATGAGGCATTTACAAAATTGGGCAAGGTAATGTCATGTGTAGGTGTTAGAGTAGGGAAAATATTGAACACTTGGTTTTATCCTAAAGAGGCTCAGAATCCAGTGAAGGAAGTGAGGCAGAAGGGAATGTGATTTAGGCTAGAAAAGAAAGTCCACAAAGTATTAAGGAAGCCCAGAAATGAGAAATGCATTTGGTGGTGAAACCAGAGCAGGATTCATGGAAGAGATGATATTGAAATATGGATGGTATTTTCATAAACAAAGTTGAGGGGAAATGAAATTTCTGTATTAAAGAAAAGAACATCAGGAACAAAAGATATGCTGAAATGGGGAGAGGAAGTTTGGAGCACCTGGGAGGGGTGACTGTATCATGAAGTCCTAGGGCAGTGGTTGCATCAAAAGTGGCAACAGTCACCAGTTACTGAGCAATTAATATCACCTTTTAAGCATGTCACATGTATTATTTCATTTTCTTCTCACTAAAAAATGATGAAGTATAGTATTGGTATCATTTCAGTACAGTATCATTGCAGAGGTGAAGGAACTGAGGCATAGACAGAGTATAACTTGCCTAAAGTCACAGCACCCTTCCCTCACATAATCCTTTCCTATTTCTCTAATAAGTCCAAGCTCATTCTTGACATTCTTGCCAAGGGCATTTGCACTTGCTAATCCCTCTTCTGAAATGTCTTTCCCCACCTTTCAACCCAAGTGTCAGTAGCTTGGACAGGCCTTCCCTAAATGGCCTATCAAATCTTGAAACTGATTATAATGATTTTTATTTATGCATTATATAGTTGTGTTTGTATATTCAGCCATTCATTTATTTATTTACTTATCTGTCTGTTTTATTCACAGCTATATCCCCTGTACCCAAATAGCAATAGACCTTTGTGGCACAAAGTAGATTCCTGATGAATACTTATTGAAAGAATGTACAAGTTCTGTGAAAGCAGGAACCTTGTATTCTTGCTCACTTACGTATTTCCAGCTCCCTAAATAATTTCTGGAGGACTATAAGGAGTTGATCAATATGATCAATAGACTGAAACCAATACCACTTTAACGGCAGAAAGTGAAGAGAAACAAAAGAGCCTCTTGATGGAGGTGATAAAGGAGAGTGAAAAGCTGGCTTAAAGCTCAACATTCAAAAAACTAAGATCATTGCATCTGGTACCATCACTTCATGGCAAATATAAGGGGAAAAAGTGAAAACAGTGACAGATTTTATTTTCTTGGGCTCTAAAATCACTGTGGACAGTGACTGCAGCCCCAAAATTAAAAGATCCTTGCTCCATGGAAGAAAAGCTATGACAAACCTAAATAGTGCATTAAAAAGCAGAGATATCACTTTTCTGACAAAGGTCCATTAGTCAAAGTTATGATTTCTCCAATAGTCATATAAGGATGTGAGAGCTGGACCATAAAGAAGGCTGATCACTGAAGAACTGATGCTTTCAAATTGTGGTGCTGGAGAAGACTTTGGAGAATCTCTTGGACAGCAAGGAGATCAAATCAGTTAATCCAAAAGGAAATCAACACTGAATATTCATTGGAAGGACTGATGCTGGAGCTGAAGCTTCAACACTTTGGCCACCTGATGCGAAGAGCCAACTCATTGGAAAATACCCTGATGTTGAGAAAGATTGAGGGTGGGAGGAGAAGAGGGTGACAGAGGATGAGATGGTTGGTTGGAATCACTGACTCAGTGACCATGAGTCTGAGAAAACTTTGGGAGACAATGAAGGATAGGAAAGCCTGGCATGTTGCAATTCTTGGGATTGCAAAGGGTCAGACACAACTTAGCAACTGAACAACAACAACTTCAGAGAGGAGTTCCATAAGGAGGCCAGAGAAGATGAGTTGGACCTGGATCATAAGGGGTTTTTAATTCCATACTTCTTAAAGTCAACTGTAATACATAGACAACTGATGATTTCTGAGTAGAGATGTAATCTAATCAGAGGCATGCTTTGATCAAAAGTTCCCTTTGGCAGAGGTTGGGTTAGATATAATTGGAAAGAAGTTTCCACAAGAGGGTCAGGGAAAAGAGCAAACAGCATATTATCCTAAGAGCCAGATAAAGAGATAAAAGGGGCATTAGGACCCAAAAGAAGGGTGAGAATTCCACAGACATTGGAGAGTTTTAATGCACAAACTGAGGATGAAAGGTAGACTAGGAGAGTAATAAAAGATAAACAAGAGGCTCTGGGCTTATCTGAATAACAGACTCAACTTCAGCATTTACTGAAGTTGGGAAGATGAGGTTTTAGGAGGGTTTCAGGATCTGGAGGAGGATGCCTATTTGTGTTTCTAGTAGAACTCTAGGAAGAGAGAATCATTAGGAAGTAGGAAAGTCAGGAGAAGTTATGCTGGGGGCAGAGATTTGGGAACCATCTGTTGAGAGGCAGTTAGTGAGACCATGATTACAGATGATCTGCAAAACTGGAGCAATTGCAGAAGAGGATAAAGAGTACATGTATAAAGAATGCCTTCACTGAACAGAAGGAAGCAGGAGAATGTGAAATAGAGGCATCAAAGTAAAAGACAGCCAAAAAGTAGGAAAGTGTCAAGTTATAACAGTTTACCCAGGGAAGATTGGATGAGCACAAGGTCTTTGAAAACCATAAAGAAGTGGGCTTAAGAATACTGGAATGAGAGGTCAGATTGAAACAGGTTGAGAAATATTTGGTGTCTAATAAAAAAGACAGTATGGCAGCTCAACTGAGGAAGATTCTATAGGAAAGTGACTCCTTCAGAACCAGGGTAGAAGATATATTTTGTGGTTTAAGGACAGAGGAGGATGAATAACATAATGGGTTTAATCAGATTTAGAAAGTGAAAAGTTGGCATGAAGACTATAAAGAACTCTATGTTTCTGATGAGAGCAATTCTGAAATGATTGATCATGAAACTGAGGCTGGGGTAGGAAGATAAGTAATTCTTGATGGATGGGATAGTCTGAAAGAACTGAAAGAGATCCAGATCAAAGGCACACAAGGGATAAGAAGTAGATTCAGTGAGATCAAGAAAAAGAAATAAAAACTATATCCTGAGGGTTGACTCAGTGAGGAGACTTCTAAGGTTTTGATTTTGGAAGGAGAGTAATTTCAGGTGTGTTGATGTGCATATAAAATAAGATAGAGATCACAGACACTAGATTGAAGAACTTGAGATCAGGGTTTAGGGAAGGTTACAACATACATGTTGAAGTCATTAAGACCATTAGTAAAGGACAACAACTGAAAGAGAATTGAGGAGAGGATCATAAGCCAAAAGTGATCAACACTGAATCCAAAAGATTTTGCAGTGGCTGACTGTAATGAATGAGTTCAGGCATGATAGCTCACAAGCTTTACAGGTTAATAGGAGCAAGTGAGAGGAATGAAAATAATAACTTATAACTTCTTTTTGTGCTTCATATTTATAATACATCTGTAAGCTAGGTACTTCTGTACCTAATTGGGTCCTAAGTACTTATGTACCTAACTTCTGCAGGGAGTATACCTAACTTCTGCAGGGAGTATGGGAATGTCATATTTGTGGAACTCTGGAAAGCTATATGACTATTAGCTTAGCTGGATTCTTATAAAATTGTGTTCAGTGAACTGAACTTTAATATTATATCATCAGATTTTAACATGGTCACCGTAACTATACAAGGTACCATAAAATATTTTAAAATATATTCTCTAATAAATGCTTGTTTAATTTCTTCTGATTTTCATAAGAATCCCACAAATACTACTCCTTTTAAGTTTTCGAAAACATTATTGGAGTATCATTTATTTACAGTGTTGTGGCAGTTTCGGGTGTATAGCGAAGTGATTCAGTTATACCTACACATACATTTATACTTTTTCAGCTTCTTTTCTCATATAGCTTACCACAGAGCACTGAGTAGAGTCTCCCACTCTTCTTTGTAAAATGAAGCAGGATAAGACGTTGTTAAAAACTTCAGAGATCACTCAGCTCATTAATCACATATAGCACCAAGTTTTGAAACCAGGTCTATTAACCATAGACTCTACTTTCCTTCTACATTAGAAAAAAAAGAGTGCACAGAGGCAGAAGTTTCTCTATGCCCAAACATATCACATCTATAGAGAAAATAAAAGCCACTCTTTCCTGTTAAAGTAAGTAAAGCAGATATGAAAGCAAGTTATCCAGAGATGGAAAGGAGGAAATACAGAGAGGCATGGGAAAAATTCCTACTATTTACTTATAGAAGTAATGCTTGAGCTTTAGGACTCACGCATGGAATTTGTGGTGTTCCTATGTTGCTTCTAAGTCAAGTTTCTAGGTAGATTCTAGACAGTGGCCTGAGCTGGTAGAAGAGTCTAAATAAGTAGCATCCCCTCCTTTCCTCTGGGAAGTCTCATCTTCCAGGGGGAGGTCTTCAGGAGACCTCATTAAAGAACTCAAAATAAAACTACCATATGATCTAGCAATCTCACTACTAGGCATATACATATACCCAGAGAAAGCCATAAATCAGAAAGACACATGTGCCCCAGTGTTCATTACAGCACTATTTACAATAGCCAGGACATGCAAACAAGCTAAATGTCCACCAACAGAGGAATGAATAAAGAAGTTGTTGTACATATATGCAATGGAATATTACTCAGTCATAAAAAGGAACAAAATTGGATCATTTGTAGAGATGTATATGGTCCTAGAGACGTCATACATTGTGAAGTAAGTCAGAAAGAGAAAAAAACTCACATAATAATGCATATGTGTGGATTTAGAAGGATGGTACAGATAATCTTATTTGCAAAACAGAAATAGAAACACAGAAGCAGAGAACAAATATATGGACATCAAGAGGGGAAAGGAGGAGTGGGGTGAATTGGGAAATTGGGATTGACATATATATACTATTGATACTATGTGTAAAATAGAAAAATCATGAGAACATATTGTATAGCTCAGGAAACTCTACTCAGTTCTCTCTGGTGACCTAAATGGGAAGGAAATCCAAAGAAGAGGGGAAATCCAAAGAAGATGATTCCCTTTTTTGTACAGTAGATACTAACACAACATTGTTAAGCAACTATACTCCAATAAAAATTAATTAGAAAAAAAGAAACCCTATACCCTACTCAGTGGGGTATAGGGTTCTGAGATGTATACTGCTTCTTATCAGCTTGAGGTATAAAGGTTATATGAATTATTATAATTATAATCAAATACGAGGAATTATAGAGAATAACAGGCATGTAGTCATTCATTTGCCATATCAGATGTGTAATACTACAGGAGTTGAAAATTCCTGTATACTTGTTTTCTATCACACTGCTATTCTTTATCCATTGCTGGAACTGGTGTCTATAATTTTCTAGAATGTCTTCGTTTTTCAAGTATACAGTCATAAACTATATATAGTATGTTGTTCACCTTTTAAATTTTATATGAAAATTGTTTCATATTAAACATTTTCTTTACAATGAGTTTTTAAAGTAATATTTATACATATCATAATCTGTAAACCTAGTTTGTTTATTTTATCTGTTTAGGCTTGTTTATTATTTAGTGCAGTGGTTTTTTTGTATGATCATATCACATTTTTGTTTTTCTAGTCTCCTGTTGATGGATGTTTAAGTTGTTTACAATTTTTTTCACTATTTAAACAGTTTGGTGATAAGCATTTTTTTGCACTTGCTCTTAAACATATGCGAGAAGACAAATTTAGGGCTAGAATTCATGGGTTGAGTGCATAAATTCAGTTTGTTAGGTATGAATTACTTGCTTATCAAAGTGGTTGTCCCAAAGGTATATCCCCTTCAGTAATGCCTGAGAGTCTCTATTGCCAACATATTATTGACAGACTTTTCAAAAATTTGTCAAGTGGGTATAAAACGTTAACTCCTCAATTACCAGCAGGGTTGACTTTTTTATTGTGTGTCCACCTGCCATGGGAATTCTCTAATTTTCATTAGAAATCTATGAGTGATGTTTGACTCCTGACCTAGATATGACTCTGATCACAGTTATTATTATAATGAATTATTTATATGAATAAAAGTAGCAGCAGATTACACATTATACATCACAAAAAACACTGATGTTGGATGAGGCTCAAGGTGGTTCCTCTGCAGGTCAACATTATCACCAAGGTTAATTCTAAGGAAAATTGTTTTAGAAGATAAGTGGTTACTTTCCATCACATGTTTTCTACAATCACCATGATTCTTTTTCTTAATGGAATATAAAACAATAGTATGTCACTTTATGATTGGTCTCAGACACAGGCCAAAGATACCTTTTCCTTTCTGCTAGAGCAATGCTAAAATATAAAATACAGTAAAATTAAATTAACAATATAAGATAATAAAATGGACTCTGAATGAGTTGAAGGGTGAAAAACAATTGAATCACTGAAAAGACTTGTTTTGAACTGTAAAACAGAGAAAAGTTTCTCATGAAATCTGGCAGTTTTTCAACTTTCTTCTCAAAGCTTGATATTTATTCATGATTTGCCTTTCTTATTTATTTCCATTTTTTAACTTGGAGAGCTTATTCCTCTTTATGACTAATATATTCCATTCTCATTTGTCAAGAGCAGACAGGCGCACCAGCCATTCATTGATGGTAAAAGATTTCATAGAATGTGATATCAGCCACTTAAAATAATTTATGCTGTTGCAAATCTCCTGTGTGAGTAATTTTAGAGGAACTGTGTCATCCAATATGAATGAAGAATTTGACTGAGCTGGCTTTTGAAGTGCTAGTATTCATTCCTTCACCAAGACAATTTTAGGCTGTTTGATCATCTATCCAGTGTCAACAAAACTTCTAAAGTAGGCTTATTCCCTATAAATAAGCTGCTATATTGACCTAAAGGAATTCCAAAAATTAAGTTGATCAGTTTATTGAAATCTATGAGGAATAAAAATTAATGGTTATTTTAAAGACATGACTGATTCTTTTATTCTTATGCTAATTTACAGAAATAGAGAAATTCAATATCTTATGGTGCATTAAAGTGTATTAACTTTTTACTGATTCAGGGTATACCTTGTTTACTTATCCATCTTTTAATTTTCTCCATTGACCTAGTTTAGTCTTTGGGACTGGCTATTGCACAGTAAATAAATTAATTTACAGTGATGTTTCCTAAACACTTTAAAAACAGAATTGAGTTATCTACAAGCAACTTTTAGAATTAATATAAAAGTTTAACAAGGTTGTTGGATATTGAACCAACTCATACAAAGCAACAGCAATAAGTAATTATAAAATAGATGAAAAAAGCATTCATTTTCCCTGGAAACATATACTATAAAGTATTTACGACTCAATCTTACAAAATATCCATGAGCTTTTTAAAGAAACAAAGTTGGAGAAATTATGGTAATTATAAATTGAAGATAATAGGACAAGTAATGATGCTAAAGCTGAAACTCCAGTACCTTGGCCACCTCATGCAAAGAGTTGACTCATTGGAAAAGACTCTGATGCTGGGAGGGATTGGGGGCAGGAGGAGAAGCAGAAGATAGAGGATGAGATGGCTGGATGGCATCACAGACTCGATGGATGTGAGTCTGAGTGAACTCCGGGAGTTGGTGATGGATAGGGAGGCTTGGCGTACTGCAATTCATGGGGTCGCAAAGAGTAGGACATGACTGAGCAACTGAACTGAACTGAATCTTATCATATAGAATCAATTTCATAAACAAGAAGATGGAGAAAATTTATACATAATATAAACAGTTCCATGCGTAAAATGAAGCAGTGCTATTCTTGATGACTCAGAAATGAACTACACTTATACGAGCCAAAGGTAATTTTAGTACTATATTTAGCAGCTACAGTTGATACAGAGCAGTTGTCTATATCTGCTTACTTTTAGACTTCCAGCTTACTTTTAGAGTTAGGTCTGGCTAAAAATGACAGGATATACAAAATTACAGTGGCTTAAAATCACAGATACTTAGTTTTACCTTCCTTAAATGCAATTTACAATTTAGCATTCCTAAAATGATATGACAGCTCTACAATTATCAATGAACCATGTTATTTCTATCTTGTAATTCTTCTATATTGAACATGTGGGATTTTCACCTCCTAGTTTAAGATGGCTGCTTGAGCTCCAACCATTATGTCGGTATTCCATCCAGCAGAAATGAGGAATGCTAAATAAGAGTGCACCCATTTCTTTTAGGGATCTCTACAGAAGTCACACCATGATATTTTCAGTTACATACCATTGAGTACATGTTCTATGACCCTATGTTTCCACAAGGGAAGCTAAGAAGTATAGTCTTTACTTAGCACAGACATATGCCTAGCTAAAACAGGCTTCCATTCACAAACAGGAAGTAAAGAACAGATATGTGAGGACTTTTACAAGTCTCAACAACACTGATTAGCTCTCTACTATTACAGAAAAAATCTGTAAGGATTGGAGAAAAAATAAGGGTGGGAGAAGATACTGATATTGATGTGGCTGGCCTTTAGGTAGAGATCAATTTGGGGGAAAGGGTTTTTTAAATTTACTAATAAAAATATGAGTTAATCCAATATCCGATACTTGAATACTTCCCTGGCCATTTGAAAGTAAAAGTCACTCAGTTGTGTCCAACTCTTTGGGACCCCATGGACTATATAGTTCATGGAATTCTCCAGGCCAGAATACTGGAATGGATAGCCTTTCCCTTCTCCAAGGGATCTTCCTATCCCAGGGATCAAACCCAGGTCTCCCTATTGCAGGTGGATTCTTTACCAGCTGAGCCACAAGGGAAGCTCAAGAAGACTGGAGTGGGTAGCCTATACCTTCTCCAGCAGATATTCCAGACCCAGGAATCGAACCGGGGTCTCCTGCAGGCAGATTCTTTACCAACTGAGCTATCAGGGAAGTCTGATTTCATGGTCATACTTGGCATTAAAGCAGCTGTTAATATCTATTTTTTCAAAAATTTTTTCAAAACACAATGGAAATTCTCATTTCCCATGATATAAGGAGGGCTTCTAAATCCAAATTTCTCCAGACATTCTCCAAAAAGCAATACAGATTTTCAAGGAGAACAGAGAAAATTACTCAGAATCTATGGCTATAATCTGACTGGAGTTAGAGAATGCTGTAACCACAGTTTACATGTAAGTAGGGAAATAGCTCCAGACCAGCAACAGAGCCCATGCTGCAAGGAACAGAGAAGGAGGTAACAGGGGCATAGGGCTGACAGAACACAAATATTACTAACTCTGGACAAAAGGAGTCCCACCGTGAGAGGGGGAATATTGAGGACAGGACCAAGACCTGATAGCTCACAGCACTGAAGGTAAAGAGATTGAAAATATATACAAGACTAGAGGCTGGAGTCTCATTAAGACACTATCCGAAGGTGAGGAGCAACCTTGAAGGTTTGCTGATGAAGAGAAAAAGGAGGAAAAAAAAAAAAACAATGAAAATCAAGAGTCTTACCAAAATATAAAAGAATCACAAAGTAAGAAGATACACTGAAACTTTCTATAAAGAACAAAAGAAAGCACTATTGATTTTAGAAACTGCGCTTCCCCAGACTGACAGAAAAAAGCTCTCTTCAGCTCAGCCACCCACACCATTATTTCTCTGGCCCGGAAAAATAGAAGACGTTTCGCAATGAACTGGAGTGGGTTGCCATTTCCTTCTTCATCGCAATGAACAGAAGATGGCAATCAAAGCTAATATAAGAAGAAAACAGAAATGTGAATCATACAATGTCAGCTGATAAACAGTCTCCCCAAAACCCACCATGAAGCAGAAGAAAACAGTAAGAAAATTCCCCAGCCTGAGTCAAGTATTATTTAACATTTTCAGATGTCAAAATAGAGTATGAGTTAGAAATCAAGATATTTAGAACATAAATCAACAAGAAGAGAGAAAAAGAGAGGAGACAAAAACGGGGGAGGGAGAAAGGAAAAGGGAATGAGCCAGACAGAGAGAGAACAGATGTGAAAATATGTGAAATATTGATGAGTTTGCTTGTACTTAACTTTGAACTTTTGCTGTAGATGTGAAATTTTAAGTTAAGGTATACACATAGATATAAAGCATTTCATTTCTAGTACGTGCCAACCACTGCTGGTGCTACAGGGTATCGGCCTCCTAGAGTTCAGAAACTGATGGGGAGATAAACATACTTGCATTAATCAATTAAACAGACAAATAAAAGTACCTTTATGGACTAAAAGAAAATGCCAGATCCTCAAGAAGAGTATAAAGTATATAGGGATGGGTGTCTATATTGGGAAGTTAGGCACAGCTTTCATGAAGAAGCACTATTTGAGATGAGACCTGAGAGGTGGGTAGGACTTAAGCAGACAATAATGAAGGGAGATGAATTTCAGGCAGAAAGAAGAGCATTGTTGCATATTTTGCATCAGGAAAAAGGTCAGAGAAGATTTTATGTATGTAATCAATTTTTTCTCACCTGCTCTTCCTCTGATACAGACATCTGTGTCTCCTGTCAACTGGAGGTTGAGTTAGGAAGTGTGTATGGAGGATGTTGGTGTAGGTTTGGGGGTAGTATTTCTATTTTATTTTTTATCCTTCTTTACTATTAGGCATTTGAATTAATGAGCACATATATCTTCTACAAGAACAAGTAAAAATAAAGAAGAGTTTTACATACGGAAGATTGTTGGCTGTCTTTCGTTTGCCCTGAGGACCTCTCTTTACTCTGTTCTACCGGGTTGTGCACCTGAGAGCCCGACATGCACAGGTGTCATTAGTGGGCTCTCACTGCCTTCTGGCTACTGGTTGAGCTTGGCCATCAGGAGAGCTAGGAAGGAGGTCAGAGGTGGGAGCACATGAAGACAGGGTATTTATTCTTCAAGGCCCTCCTTGGAACGTCTGCATGTTCAGCTGTCTCTCTCTGAAGAAGACAGGCACCATGCATCAGGCAACCTCTCTACATAGCTCTCTCTGAGCTCTGATCACCTTCCCTTCCCTTGTCTCTCTGGTCATGGTGGGCTGAATGACAGCCCCCAAAGATCACCTTCTTCCCTGGAACCCATGACCATTGCCTTGTACCTTAAAACAGACTTCCTACACTATTGATACTATGTATAAAATAGAGAACTAATGGGAACATACTGCATAACACAGAGAACTTTATGCTCTGTGGTGACCTAACTGGGAAAGAAATTTAAAAATAGGATATATGTACATGTATAACTGACTCACTTTGCTGTACCACAGAAACTATGGAAACCTGGAAACAGGGAGAAAAGAAGATGTGATGTGAGGACCTGATCCAAGGAATGCAGGTGGCCTCTAAAGGCGGGAAAAAGCCAGAACAAAGGATTCCCTCCTAGAACCTCCAGAAGCAACTCGTCTCTGTTGACCTCATGACTTAGCATGATGATACTGTATTTCTGACTCCTTGACCTGTATGTTAATAAATTCATGTTATTTTAAGCCACTAAATTGGGGGTAATTTGTTCCAGCAGCAGTAGGATACTAATACCCAGGCTTAGGATAATAAAGGCTCCCTACTGGCTTCAATAGCCCAGGGTGGCACACTCTCCCTTGTTGGTGATCCTAAACTTTGTCCACATTTTATAAGTAATCTTTATGTTAAACTATCTTGATTTACCCATTCTGAATGTGCCATATGTTTTCTGTCAGAAACCTCTATGAATTTCCTTTTTCTTCACTTTTAAAAGTGGGTATGATCATTAATAATACATATCACACAAGATGGCTATGAGGGCAAATGAGCTGATGAGGTAAGCATGTGTTTGAAAGTTATAAAGTAATGTAGATTTTTCAACCAAAAATGTTTTGCATGCTTCATACTGTTGGGTGCCACTTGCTTGGATAGTCACCTGGAATAGATAATCAAGCTAGAGTGAATAGATATAAAGGTGTCATTTGCTCATATTAGGCCCAGATCCAAATCACAAGAATAGATTTGATTAAGACTCTCAGGACAAACCTGAAGAGGCAAATTAATCTGATGATGTGGAAAAGAAATCAAGCCCAAGCACAGAAAACAGCAGCTGATTTAACTAATGCTTGACACTAAGAACCTCTTGAGTGACCAAAAGGATCGTATTCTGCCACTGGGGATGGTTTGCTTATGTCTCTGGGTTTCTTCCATGCTGTCTCTTTATCTAGAATGCCCTTGCTTTCTTCTCTGCTCCTAATTCCTATTTGCCACCTCCTCCTGGAAGCCATCCATGATCCATAGGTTTAATTAGGTGTCCACTTGCAATGTTCTATTAGTCTTCCTGTGATTATCTCCACTTTGCTGATCAAATATTGGAACTGTTTATTAATTTACCTGTCTCTCCCCAGTACATTGTGAATTCTTTTCTTTCAGAATAAAAATATGTCCATTATCTCCATGTCCTTAATACCTAACATGGTGTCTGGTTCATAGTAAAGCCTCAGTAAATAATTTTTTATTGTGGTAAAAGTCATACAATATAAAACATACTTTTTAAACTATATTTAACTATACAGTTTGGAGCACTAAGTATATTCACATTGTTTTGCAACTCTTACCATCATCCATCTCTTGAATTTTTCACCTACCTAAACTGAAACTCTTCCCACATTAAACACTAACTACCCACCCTGCCTCCCGATCCCTGGGCCCCTAGTGTCCATCAATGTACTTTCTGAGTCTATACGAATTTGACTGTTCTAGGTGCCTTGTATAAGTGCAATCAAATGGTATTTGTTTGCACCTAATGTATACTGGAATGCATTTTTAAGGTTAACTTAATATATGTCCTATGAACAAACTGTATTGATACCTTTTTTCCCCTGCGCTATACTGTAGGTTCTCATTATTTACTTTATACATAGTAGTGTGTATATGTTAATCCCAATTTATCCAACCCCCTTTTACCCAATTTGTGCCCATGCATTTGTTCTCTATGTCTGTGTCTCTATTTCTGCTTTGCAAATAGATTCAATAAATATTTAATAAATTCTTTGTGAGTGAATAATAAGCAAAATCTAAAGTTAAATCTATATCATATTTGCATAAATCAGTATTTACACAATAAGCATCACTATGCCCAGTATTAAATTTTATCCATTCAGGAGTTGACATTAACAGTTTTTAATAGTCCAAAGTAGTCTTATTCAATAGAACAAAAATAATACTGGGGAAATGCCACATTATAAAAATAGTTATCTTAAATGGAACAGGCCAACATCAGAATCAAACAAATGCTCATATGAAATCTAAAATCTGTAGATCCCTGAGAGACTCCCCTTCCGCTATCTAAATTTAATGTGGATAATTTGTCATTCTATAAATACATTCCAGCTTTGGTTCATTCACATGTTTTACAGGCTCTGTGTATATCTCAGCTGTTGGCTTTAGTGAATGTTCGAGCTAGAAGGTTGAATAACTTGCATAGATTTTCGACTGGAATTAAGTGGGCCAAAAATCTGGAGCACATAGTTAATATGCAGTATTTCTTAGACAAGAGTGACAGGATTTTTAAGGATTTTATCAGTTCTGCATTCTATCCTTCCTGGTTTATACTTAGTGGCACATCAGTTGAGTAATAGTTTAAATGAGTATGGTAAACACCATTAATGGACCTGGAAAAAAGTAGTTAACTAGACTTTGATCCACTTCTGTTATGCCATCAGCAGGAAATTATGCTTATTTTGAAAGACAATGCTTTGCTCTTACTTAATATGACTGCAAACTTTGGACTGTAAATTTGTGTACACAACCAGTAAGGAAGGCATATTGCAGCTACAGAGGCTGCAAGGGGTACCAGGAAAGCATATATATATATATATATA
Organism: Ovis aries; assembly: GCF_016772045.2. Lineage (NCBI taxonomy): Eukaryota > Metazoa > Chordata > Mammalia > Artiodactyla > Bovidae > Ovis > Ovis aries. The sequence goes on along the minus strand of NC_056059.1, from coordinate 66,552,647 downwards.
TATATATATATATATACACAGATATGACTGATGATTATCCTGTGAAATTGAGGCAGAAGGTAGACAGGCCCTCCCAGTGTAAAGTGATTGGGGATTCATTTCCTACCGACTGAAACTCCAAGATGAGAGTTGCAGGACAATTAAGGAAAGAGGCTGGGCCCTGCCCAGACCACATATTTCTTATTCTTGAAGTCAGGAGATCTTCCCAACCACACATGCAGAAAAACTCCTTGGAAGCCAAAGAAGAGTTATGTCAAAAGATGTTCCCTACCCATATGCCTTTCCAGTAAATCCCTCTCGGCTAAAAGAAGCGTGCACACAAATGGGAGGATCCTGAGATATACCAAATATGGATTGCAAACCAGGCAAGTCAAAATGATGGGCCAAAGGAAACCTGGAAAGAAGTACTCCATAAAAGTAATTTAAACTGCACAACTGCACAACTCAGGGACTCTCTGAGTCTGCCCATGTGTCTATCTATACGTATTATACTTTTTTCCCTCCTAATGGATATTTTACTTGCTTCCCTACTTCTCAGTTTGTAGAGATTCTTTCCTGCAAAACCAAAGGGCCAAAGGCCTTTGTCACTGACCACTGGTCTAGTGGCTAGGGTCTGCTGCCTTCACTGCTGTGACCCAGCCCAGTCTCTGGCTAGGAACCCAAGTCCCACTATAAGCACTGGAGGCCAAAGTCTCACTAGTCACAAACTTGAACACATTTGTCACTGAAATGCCTTTTTAAAAAATCAGTAAAGAATTTATTTTATTTACTGGGCTCTTTTAATACCATTCATTTACTGGATCATTTCTGATTCATTTAGCTAACACTATTTTTGTTCATCTACTACAGACCCATTACACTCAAGTAAGAAGATAAAAAGCAAATGGGCCTTGCCATTGTGAATTTCATGGTTTACTAGGGGAGACTGACAGATATGTCAAAAATTGTGCAATGAGATGAATACTATGATGGTATTGTGAATGTTACATGGTATAGAAATAGTCTAACGAAGCAGTGGCAGGAGGTGTTGTTAACTTAGAGACAACAATGGATTACTGAACAACTTGGAATATAGAATCAAAGTTGATTCCAAATGCATAAAATTTGAGGTTAGATTTAATAGCTCTGGATATTTTCTTTCTTTAGTGAAAAGAGTTGCAGCAGCCAGGTTATAAAGTATCCAGGGATATTTCAGTTAGGGAGGGGAAATGGAGAGGTCTAAAAATAATAACAAATGCTGTCAAGGTTTCGATGGTGGTCAGCTCTGTCTGTGATCTGAAGTGAGGTCTGAGTAACTGATGGGACAGGCAGGCAAGCCTGAGCAATGTTATCCTTGCTTTCAGGACAGTTACATCTGAGGAGATAGGAGGTGTCAATATCGAGTCAGTTCCTCAACTCTTAATAAGGTATAACATGGATATAACAGGAGTTTGGCAAAGTAGTTGGTCTTAAGCCATTAGGTCATGATTGCCTTCCCAGAATGGACCTATCTTGATGGTGGATATGAAAATGCTACAAGAATATAAAGCACACCCAGAAAAGAGCTGGAGGCAAACCCAAGTTTTTTATGGGATTATAACTGTACCAGCTCTCACCCAAGTACTACTTTGACCTCTTTATGTGGTCCCTAAGTCCTTTCACATCCTTTCACTCTTTTAGTGGCTGACATTCACCTGAACCATAGAACTATACATTTTTGCTATTTTAAGCATTTTATTGAGATACAACAGATATACCATACAATTCATTTATTTCAGTGTACAGTTCAATAAGTATTTGCATATGATATTATTAACTAAAAAAAATCAGATCAGGAATAAACTTTTAAAAATAGAGGCAATATGGTCAATGATAAAAAATATTTGTGTGGGAAAACTGTACATCCAATCCAGTTCAGTTCAGTCACTTGGTTGTGTCCGACTCTTTGCGACCCCATGAATCACAGCACACCACGCTTCCCTGTCCATCACCAACTCCCGGAGTTCACTCAGACTCACGTCCATCAAGTCCATGATGCCATCCAGCCGTCTCATCCTCTGTCGTCCCCTTTTCCTCCTGCCCCCAATCCCTCCCAGCATCAGAGTCTTTTCCAATGAGTCAACTCTTTGCATGAGGTGGCCAAAGTACTGGAGTTTCAGCTTTAGCATCATTCTGTCCAAAGAAATCCCAGGGCTGATCTTTAGAATGGACTGGTTGGATCTCCTTGTAGTCCAAGGGACTCTCAAGAGTCTTCTCCAACACCACAGTTCAAAAGCATCAATTCTTCGGCTCTCAGCTTTCTTTACAGTCCAACTCTCTCATCCATACACGACTACTGGAAAAACCATAGCCTTGATTAGACGGACCTTAGTTGGCAAAGTAATGTCTCTGCTTTTCAATATGCTATCTAGGTTGGTTATAACTTTCCTTCCAAGGAGCAAATGTCTTTTAATTTCATGGCTGAAATCACCATCTGCAGCAATTTTGGAGCCCCCCAAAATAAAGTCTGACACTGTTTCTACTGTTTCCCCATCTATTTGCCATGAAGTGATGGGACCAGATGTCATGATCTTAGTTTTCTGAATGTTGAGCTTTAAGCCAACTTTTTCACTCTCCTCTTTCACTTTCATCAAGAGGCTCTTTAGTTCCTCTTCACTTTCTGCCATAAGGGTGGTGTCATCTGCATATCTGAAGTTATTGATATGTCGCCTGGCAATCTTGATTCCAGCTTGTGTTTCTTCCAGTCCAGCGTTTCTCATGATGTACTCTGCATAGAAGTTAAATAAGCAGGATGACAATATACAGCCTTGACTTAGTACTTTTCCTATTTGGAACCAGTCTGTTGTTCCATGTCCACTTCTAACTGTTGCTTTCTGATCTGCATATAGGTTTCTCAAGAGGCAGGTCAGGCGGTCTGGTATTCCCATCTTTTCAGAATTTTCCACAGTGTATTGTGATCCACACAGTCAAAGGCTTTGGCATAGTCAACAAAGCAGAAATAGATGTTTTCTGGAACTCTCTTGCTTTTTCGATGATTCAGCGGATGTTGGCAATTTGATCTCTGGTTCCTCTGCCTTTTCTAAAACCAGCTTGAACATCTGGAAGTTCACGGTTCACATATTGCCTAAACCTGGCTTGGAGAAGTTTGAGCATTACTAGCGTGAGAGATGAGTGCCGGAGAAGGCGATGGCACCCGACTCCAGTACTCTTGCCTGGAAAATCCCATGGACGGAGGAGCCTAGTAGGCTGTAGTCCATACTAAGGGTCGGACACGACTGACCTACTTCACTTTCACTTTTCACTTTCATGCATTGGAGAAAGAAATGGCAACCCACTCCAGTGTTCTTGCCTGGAGAATCCCAGGGACGGGGGAGCCTGGTGGGCTGCCGTTTATGGGTTGCACAGAGTCGGACACGACTGAAGTGACTTAGCAGAGATGAGTGCAATTGTGTGGTAGTTTCGGCGCAGGCGGCTGCGAGGGCAGCATAAGCGCCGCCCAGAGGAGCTACCCCATGTCTGAGATCAGGGGCAGAAGCCGGGAGGACCCCATGCCCCAAGGGTGGTGGCCAAGAGGAGCTACCCCAAGTCCGAGGTCAGGGGAGGCGGCAGGGAGGAGCAACCCTGTGTCCAATGAGCGGTGGCTGTGCGGGCCTTGGAGGGCCTGGAGGAGCTATTCCACGTTCAAGGTCAGGAGGGCGGCGGTGAGGAGATACCCCTTGTCCAAGGTAAGGAGCAGCGGCTGCACTTTGCTGGAGCAGCCATGAAGAGATACCCCACGTCCAAGGTAAGGGAAACCCAAGTAAGATGGTAGGTGTTGCAAGAGGGCAGACACACTGAAACCATAATCACAGAAAACTAGTCAATCTAATCACACTAGGACCACATCCTTGTCTAACTCAATAAAACTAAGCCATGCCCTGTCTTCTCTTGTGTTGTTGGAAGAGGGGGTCATCTATGCTATGACCAGTGTTTTTTCTTGGCAAAACTCTATTAGTCCTTGCCCTGCTTCATTCTGTATTCCAAGGCCAAATTTGCCTGTTACTCCAGGTGTTTCTTGACTTCCTACTTTTGCATTCCAGTCCCCTATAATGAAAATGGCATCTTTTTCAGGTGTTAGTTCTAAAAGGTCTTGTAGGTCTTCATAGAACAGTTCAACTTCAGGTTCTTCAGCGTTACTGGTTGGGGCATAGACTTGGATTACTGTGATATTGAATGGTTTGCCTTGGAAATGAACAGAGATTATTCTGTCATTTTTGAGATTGCATCTAGGTACTGCATTTTGGAGTCTTTTGTTGACCATGATGGCTACTCCATTTCTACTAAGGGATTCCTGCCCACAGTAGTAGATATAATGGTCATCTGAGTTAAATTCACCCATTCCAGTCCATTTTAGTTCACTGACATCCAATCCAAGGAGACATAAAAAAGTGATATGAACTCTCTAGGGTTAAAACCAAAGAAAATTCCAAAGCCTTAATTGTCTTCCTCCATAATTTTGAAACTAAAACAGTGATTGGTGATGGATATTAACATTTGTAATATAAATTAAAATGTTTGGAGTGACAAAAATTATGTAAGATTGTACATTACATAAAATTTATCATTTGAGGTATTTAAAGTGTATACTTCAGTGACAATAATATTGTATTTATAATTTTGTGTAACCATCACCACTATTTCTAAAATTTTTAAGTAATCCCAAATAGAAACTCTGCTCATTAAGCATTAAGTCTGCCTTCCTCACCACCCACTCTCTTCGGCCTCTGATGACTTCTAATCTACTTTCTGTCTCTCTATTTGCCTAATGTAGAAATCGAATTATATAATATCTTGTCTTTCTTTGCCTGGGTTATTGTATTTAGCATAATGTTTTCAAAGCTCATAATGTTGTTGCATGCACTAGAACTTCATTTCTTTTTATGGCTGAATAATATTCCATTGTTTGTATATACCATATTTTATCTTTTAATGAATACTTGGATTATTTTTATCTTTTGGACTTTGTGAATAATATTTTATGAATGTTGTACAAATTAGAACAATCCATTTTTATAGTCATTATCCAATTACTTACATACATGTATAGATTTAACAGGTTATACATGTGTGCATGCTTAGTCATGTCCAACTCTGCAACCCCATGGACTGTACTCCAGGGGATCTTCCTGACCCAGGAATTAAACCGAGGTCCCCTGCATTGCAGGTGGGTTCTTTCCCAGCTGAACTACCAGGGAAGCCCAACAGGTTAAGAGTTAAGTAACTCTCTCAAGATCCTTGAAGAGGCATAGCCAGGAAGAATATCTGAAGACTGTATCTCTATTGCACTCCACTTTCTCAACCTGATTGAAAATACACAATTAAATTTACCTGGATACCTTTGGGGCAAAATGGGTTAGAGTGCCATGTGTTACAGAGATGTGACCTATAGTAGAAAGCTGCATCAGTTCAGTTCAGTCGCTTAGTCGTGTCCGACTCTTTGTGACCCCATGAATCGAGTGCAGTTTAATCTCTGGCCAAGTAGGTGAAGAGAGACCCGTTCTAAATCAATGTGTAAAACAGGCTGCTGTGAACACTTTCATAATGTAAAAATACTATACATTTGAAATAACGGGATCAAAGCATCAGCAAAATACTTTGAATAACTGCAATACCCAGATTTTATAAAACAAAGGTTGGCTGCTAGCCAATTTTTAGTCAGCTGTTGTTATTGGTTAGTCGCTAAGTCGTGTCTGAATCTTTTGTGATCCCATAGACTGTAGCCTGCCAGACTCCTCTGTCCATGGGATTTTCCAGGCAAGAATACAGGAGTGGGTAGCCATCTCCTTCTCCAGGAGACTTCCCGACTGGAAATCAAAGCCATGTCTCCGCATTGGCAGACGAATTCTTTACCACTGAGCCACCTGGGAAGCTCTTAGTCAGTTGTATGTAGAGCCTAAAAAGCATTAAGAGTATGAGAATTGTGAAAGCTCATACAATTTAGAAATATACTTGCTTTTCTCACTTGTATAAGATGCAGAATATTATGGCAAAAGTAAATGATAGCAACTAACTTTGGGAGAATCATTATCTTGGCATAGCTTTTTATTCCTATTACCTAATCAAGGTTCACATATTAGTAAGTAAACAAACTCACAAGCTGACATTTTAAGGAAAAGAGAGAGAAAAAAAGCACAAGTTAATGTAATGCCATATTAACATCAAGTTAATGGGTTGCCTATGTAGATAAATGATCTAAACTTACATGGGCTTTGCGCAAATTGTGTCAGGATGCAACAAATTTTGGCATGTCCTGTCAAAAACAATTGGTATATTCTAGTGAATTCTAATCAACCCTATTAAAGCCTTGTTCCTCCTTTCCCTGTCAAGAAAGAGGTTTGTACTCATCTCAAAGAATCATAAGTTGCTGGGAAGATGGAAAATCAACTCACAGAAGATGTCGTCATGGTGGCTTAATGCCATTCAGGCTTCTGAACAGAATTTTAAATTCAGGACAGTTTTTGTTCTGTTGTAACCTGAGAAGTACATATATAGAAATTACAATTCAATAAACTAAAATCTATTCTCTTAGTGAACTGAAATGTGCACTATTTGGGCCTGTGTTAAAATGTTTGTGGGTTTGGTTGTAAGTTAGACTGTATGGGCAGTATATTTACTCTTCATTAGCTCTGTAGCTTTGGGTAAGTAACCCTGATCCTTCAGGTTCCTCAGTTAAATGAGAAAAATGATAAAAACCTAGATCTTTGGTGTTGTAAAGGTTATGCTTTGTATGCATGCGTTCATGCTAAGACACTTCAGTCATATCTGACTCTGCAACCCTATGGACTGTAGCCAGCCAGACTCCTCTGTCCATGCGGTTCTCCAGGCAAGAATACTGGAGTGGGTTGCCATGTCCTCCTCCAGGGGATCTTCCCGACCCAGGGATCGAACTCACATCTCTTATGTCTCCTGCATTGACAGATGAGTTCTTTACAACTAGCACTACCTGGGAAGCGCCCAGGAAGCAGTAAAAACAATGTTTGCTACTCTGTTTCTCAGTGGTAATATTCATTGAAAATGCACTTGAAAATAAGGATTAAATAAATGTATTTTAGATATCTTATTGGCCATGGTATTAAAACATAGTTGTAAAAGTTGAACAGGAATAGATATATATTTGAAAGACACGTGAGATCATTGTGTATTTAAAAGGATCAAATGCAACCATCTTCTGTGTAGAGAAATCCATTTTACCCTTGGCATTCTGTACTAGAATTATTTCTAGATTGTGACAGAATTTAGAGCCTCCAAGAATTTTAAAACAAACAATGAACAAAAACCTAGCACCAAGCATTTTCACCTTACCTCTTTTACACCTGCCTGCCAGGTTAACTAATCCTTCTTTCTGAGCTGTTTTTTTTTTTTTTTTTTCCCATCAGAGTGTCTGAATAAAAAAAGATTGAACAAGCCCCATCCTGACAAAGTGAAAGCCTATAGCCTCTAGGTCAATTCATGATTTTAAGACATTGTTTTGTTTTGTTTTGTTTTAATCCAGTGACCCTAATGCTCACACGTGGTCTTTTATAAAGAAAATCCCCAAGTTTCTTTTATAGTTAAGCCTACAAGATCTTAGCTAGCTTTGGGAATATGCTCTGTGCTAGTCTTTTGAGGCAGTCACAGATAAAGTGAGCAAAAATCTGGAGAACAGTAAAGACATTTCTGATCAAAATCATTCATCTCCCCCAAATACCTTTTGCTTAGCAAAATTCCCTTAAAGAACTCCTTTAAAAATGTTTGGCCTAGCACTACACTAGAAGATATTTTCTTTTCTAGCATTACTCTTCCTGGTCTCAAAATTACAGTGGCTCAAAAAGAAAAGAAGAACTGGGTGGTAATGGATAAAGCAAACTGCTAGCCTCTGTTCTAGATGGTAAATGGGATTTGAAAACAGTCAAGAGGCTGTGATACCAAAATTTAAGAGTACAACTTCCAGAATCATCCCCACAAAGCATTTCGTAGAATTTAAGAAGATATTTCAGAACATACAGAAACCTTAAACTGGATCTCTTGTTAAAATTTGAAGTAGTATCAAGATGTGTTCAAGTGTTTTATTTATACAAAACCATTAAAGGAAAAAAACGTTAAGGAAAAATTGAATACTTAGACATCAAAGATGTCTCATAATTCTTACAAGCCAACATACTTTATGAAAATGACATAAAACCAAATCTAGACATGTGGCTTGATCATAGTTTCGTGGATCTGTGTATTTCTTAGAAAATGAGGAAATAGCTTTTATCTTCTCTGCCACATTTTTCTCTATCCTGTGATAATCTTGGAGCCTTCTTTCTATAAAAACTATTATAACTGAATCTAGTATCAATCAGTGTAAATTTGCATGAACTTGCTCAGGAGTATTTCGAAGTTAAGCCTTGGAGTAAACAGGAGAGTCTATAACTACAGAGATTTCCTATGTATGTGTGTGTGTGCTAAATTGATTCAGTTGTGTTTGACTCTGTGTGACCCTATGGACTGTAGCCCACCAAGCTCCTCTGTCCATGGGTTTCTCCAGGCAAGAATACTGGAGTGGGTTGCTATGCCCTCCTCCAGGGGATATTCCTAACTCAGGATTGAAGTCACATCCCTTATATCTCTTGCTTTGGCAAGTAGGTTCTTTACCATCAGAGCTACCTGGGAAGCCCCCTGGTAAGGGATTTCATACACTAGCAACCTAATAACACTGGCTTTGTGTGCCTGAGTGTGTGTACACATGTATCTATGTGCATGGAAATTGGTGAGTAGAGGAAAGGCAGAGAAACTGTCCCTAAGGTCCATCAGGTGCTCATTTACTTCACTTATTCACCTATGTGTGAGGTTACTGATTTATCAACAGATTAAAGCCTGAGATAAGAGAAGGGCTTGCTTGATTTGTTGTGCTTGATGAGACGAACAATTTTCTTGTTGAATATATTTGGGGACTTCTCATGGAAGGAGACTGAGAAGAATTAATCTCTCAAGATCCCTTTTAATCAGGGTAAAACTACCCCAAAATAATTTTAAATATTTGATCTGTGGTCTGAGGTCCAAACATCACTGTGACTTTGTAGCCCTGGAAAGGCTAAAAGACTTGACTAGTCAGTACCAGTTGCCACCATATTCCTTGCCTGTGTGTCTGATCTTGATCTTCAAAATCAGACACTGAAATCACAATATGCAGCCAGCTATGAGCAGAGACACAAGACCACATGGCTGCCAAGCATGCAACCGCAGATCCAGGCCTGGCATGTTCTAACACTAACTATGTAAGCATCCACTTTGGATAATTTAGTCATCTCATAAAGAAGCCCACAGTGATTTACCCCTTAAATTCAGATGCATCTGCTTCCTTTAATCTCAAGGCCACACTCTATTTTCTCTTTCTCAGTGTCTTCCACAGCCAGAGTTTCAAGAGGAGAGTCCAAAGTGATGCATGAGTGAGCTGGTTTCAACCCAGCTGTTTTAGTTTATGCTTCAGACCTGTGTAAGGTCCTCTGAGGCCTTTGCTTTCATTTTCTCAACCCCAGAAGAAGCAAATGGAAAAGACTCAGAGCAGCATGGAGATGTTCCAAAAGCAGAGCTGTGAGCATGCATTTGTCTTGCTGGGGAATGAGGTTTTGCCTCCAACCTACGCTCTGAGGGGGCAGCTGTGATGTCTCCACGGGATGAGAGAAAAATCAATATGTATGGCAATCTGGTGTGGTGCCCATGGGACTGTGGAGGGAAGATAACGCTGCATGTCATCACTGTGTCATAAAGGAGGGTTGCCACCAGCAACCAAGGCATCTCTGTATCAACACAGTCACTGAAGAAAAGGAATGATGGTTTTAACAGTGGAAACAGACATTTCCATTTCTTTACCTCTCTCTCTCTTCGCTTGCTTCAAAAATTCCTCCTCATCCTCCTGCCCCCACCCCATCATCATTGCACATGTCTCTTGGTATTCAGCAAAGAAATGGATTTGGGGTTGGAGAATGTAGCTATTGACTGAAATAATAAAAATGACAGACATCCCTGATCAGATTTAGGGAGAGGCACTTAGTGGCATTTGCCCAACAGATGTGAAGCATTACAATGACTTTATAGATGGAACAATTCCTTAAAAAGGAGAAGCACACAAATTGCTTCCTATAGTGAGAAGGCAGGACAGGGGGTAGATTTTGAAGCTCATTAAATGACTCGGAGTGGGGAGGCAGAGAAAATTATTTATCCATAGTTAGGAGTGTTTGGGATTTTTTATTTTCTGAAATGACATAATCTGCCAAGGAGTGCCTATGGATGACATACTTACAGGACCAAGATGTTTTTTCTAGCAAAGTCTGCTTAGAGGATGTCCACATGAGCAGAGGTCTCATTTCTTTTCTGTTCCAAGCTTTGTGTGTGCCCACTTCATAGACCAATGACATGTGTCCTGTTAGGGAGAGAATGAGGGGAGTAACTGTCCTTTGGGCCCTTGACGCTGGTACTAATGGACACCATGGGCTTGTCTTGTTCACATGGACAGACACCCCACCAGTCAGCCATTGTCTGCCTCTCTTTTTGTAAAGAGGTGGTCAGTTCAAAAGAACAAGTGTTGGTGTAACACTGAGAGTTCCTGGGAGAGTTCTAAGATAGGATGTTTCCATTACTGAGAAAGTGTTTTATTCACACTGGTTGAGAAGGCTGTGTAGACCACTCCTTGGAAATTAAGTGCTTGCCTCACCCAAAGGAAATGACCTGTTTGACACAGTTTGTCAATTCTGTGCTTGTTTTTTTCTGTCACTAGCTCTGTTCTCAGAATGTATTCAAATTATCCCATTTTTCTGCAGGAATCAGTTGGCTGCTAAAACAGTTTATATAGTCATTAAACCCAAAGTGGATTATCCACATAGGATGGAAAGGATCTCAAAACTTGTGCTTACTTATCCATATGAGATTTTCATGGTAGCAACCTAGATGTCCATCAGCAGATGAATGGATAAGAAAGCGGTGGCACATATACACAATGGAGTATTACTCAGCCATTAAAAAGAATACATTTGAATCAGTTCTAATGAGGCGGATGAAACTGGAGCCTATTATACAGAGTGAAGTAAGCCAGAAAGAAAAACACCAATATAGTATACTAACGCATATATATGGAATTTAGAAAGATGGTAACAATAACCCTGTATGCGAGGCAGCAAAAGAGACACAGATGTATAGAACAGTCTTATGGACTCTGTGGGAGAGGGAGAGGGTGGGATGATTTGGGAGAATGGCATTGAAACATGTATAATATCATATATGAAACGAATCACCAGTCCAGGTTCAATGCATGATACAGGGTGCTCGGGTCTGGTGCACTGGGATGACCCAGAGGGATGGTACAGGGAGGGAGGAGGGAGAGGGGTTCAGGATGGGGAACACGTGTGCACCCATGGCAGATTCATGTTGGTGTATGGCAAAACCAATACAATATTATTAAGTTAAAAAAGAGAGATTTTCAATAAATATTTATTAAATGGATGAAGATTGAGTCATGATCTCTACCACCTATTCTGAACCCAAGGTGTTGAGAGTAGAGAGACTAGAGACATAGCAGCCTTAATGGAATGAAGGCATTATATGTTAGATTAGGATGGGAGGAACCATGTCAATTCCTTCAAGGCTACAAGGATACTCTTCTATGCCAATTAGTCTAAAATAGGATGAAGCAGAAGGTGCTTATACTCTTCCAAAAGATTGAAACAGGCAGGACAGAAGGGGCACTATTATAGGCCACCAAAAACATGTACATATGCTGTTTTTGGTTAGTATTTTTCTTCTTTGATCTATTATGTCTAGGGTTTTAGTTACATTATTTTTGTTTTTACAATTTTAAATTATGAAATAGTTCATAGATTTTAAAATATTTATAACAAACCATACTTTATTTATTATTTATACATTTATGTATTATTAGTATAATAATAAAACAGTTATACCCATAACCTAGCTTAAGAAACAGCAAATTTCCAATTTGACTGAAGCCACCTGTGTGAATCCACTGTCTCTTCCTAAGAGGTAACTATCGGGAGGAGTGTGTTCTATGTTATTTTCCTCATAATTCTGGTCTATAGGAAAGAATACAAAAGAATAAATGGTATTTCACTGGCTCTGTGTTAGAAAGTGTCAATTTTTCAATCTGGTGAGACAGTCAATCCAGATAAGCATGTTGTTATCTTTGCTATGCAAAAGCAGTGAGTGTCCAAAAGCAGATTTAATTTTCAATTTCTTGCAGATGGAGTTTCTCCTGAAACTTTAATGACCTAAAAATTTTTTTTCTATTGGCTGTTTGATAAATTCAACTCAAAAATACAAGATAATAGGCTGTATGAGATGGTCTCCTTTATTATTCAGTATTTTATAATCCTTCCAAAATTTGCATAATTTCATTTTCATAAGATTTAACATACTTAAAATACATTGTATGATTTAGAGCAGGTAATTTCAGATATATTTTATGAAGAATGATTACCTATCAACTTTATTCAGTGTAAGAGAAACATTTCTCTAATTAAATATCAGTGATTTATGTTTGTTGAAATGTAGTATGTCTAATTGGAGAAGGAAATGGCAACCCACTCCAGTATTCTTGCCTGGAGAATCCCAGAGACAGAGGAGCCTAGTGGGCTGCCGTCTATGGGGTCGCACAGAGTTGGACACGACTGAAGCGACTTAGCAGCAGCAGCAATATGTCTAATTATAGACATGATTTTAAATGACAAAACTAATGACTACACTAGCTGACTAATACATTATTAACCAGCCTAGAACTTGAAATGCAAGTAACAGGGAGAAATTAAGTATGTGCATTGCATTATGCAAATTCTTTATGTTAAATTAATGTACTAGCAATGACTTTCTAAAGATGTGGTTAACATGAGATAAATTTAGCTAAAGTTGAGACTTTCGGTACATCATACATACTTTTATTAAAATAGCACATATTCACTGGATAACTACTTCCTGGCATTGTGTAAAGCTCTGGGCATCCAATTGTTTGGAAACAGCTTCTGAATTCAGGGGTGACGCTTCTATTATTAATGGTATTCATCCAGCAGTCATTCCTGCAACATAAAGTCTATGGATATAAAGCTTTGTCTTGGTTTTGGCTGTAATAATTGTAAATAAAGTGAATCAAAGATAAGCCATTTTGCTGTGGAGTGTTGAATGCCTTTACTAAAAACAAAAACAACCCCCCCCTCCAAAAAAAAAAAAACAACCAAAAACTGCCATTTTGGATTAAACCCTTTGTAAGTAAGACTCAAATTCCATCTTCTTTAAATATCCACCATCCACTTGATGTGATGTGATGTACAAGCTCAGCCCTGTCTGACTCTTTGAGACCCGTGGACTGTAGCCAGCCAGGCTCCACTGTCCATGGAATTTTCCAGGCAAAAATACTGGAGTGGGTTGCCATTTCCTTCTCTAGGGGATCTTCCAAATCTAGGGATCAAACCGGCGTCTCTTGCATCTTCTGCACTGGTAGGCAGATTCTTTACCACTGCGCCACTTGGGAAGCCCTCAACAATTCTTTGACCCCACCAGGACAACAATATCCTGATCCTTTTCAGTATGTTTTTTTCCCCCACGTCTTCATTTTCCTCTCTGCTCAGCTTAATTTATAAGCTCAGTCATTATAATCATTCCTTTACATACGTCTCAAATTCTCTTCCCAATGTCTCCCTTTGTTGAATTGCATTGGTTCAAGTAGAACTTTGGTTAAAGGTTTCTATCTGCTAACTCCATGCATCCTGTGCAGCAAAAAAAATGGATAGAGAAAAACAACTACCAAGTTGATCTATCTCCTTTCAAATTCATGATGACAGAATGAGCCTAATTATGCTGCCTAACCAATCCTCCTCCCTTAATCTAGTCTAAGTATATTCCATTTTTTTTTCTGGATGATTGAAACTTTTTTCTGCTTCATTCTCTCAACATTGAAAGTTCACCTCCAATTCTTTCTCTCAGTTGATGATGTACCTACCTATTCACCTGGCAACTAGAAGCCATCAGAAGAGAACCTGCACACTCTCAGACCACATATCCTTCTTCCCTGCTTCTGTTTCATGGACTTTATCTCACCTCGTAACTGCAGATGATCTGCATATGTCAGCTACCTAAGGCTTGAGCAGTGGATCCCAGCCCTCCTCATCTACAGTGAAGACATTCAGTTCAGTTCAGCTCAGTTGCTCAGTCGTGTCCGACTCTTTGCGACCCCATGAATCGCAGCACACCAGGCCTCCCTGTCCATCACCAACTCCCGGAGTTCACTCAGACTCACGTCCATCGAGTCACTGATGCCATCCAGCCATCTGATCCTCTGTTGTCCCCTTCTCCTCCTGCCCTCAATCCCTCCCAGCATCAGAGTCTTTTCCAATGAGTCAACTCTTCAAATGAGGTGGCCAAGGTATTGGAGTTTCAGCTTCAGCATCATTCCTTCCAACGAAATCCCAGGGCTGATCTCCTTCAGAATGGACTGGCTGGATCTCCATGCAGTCCAAGGGACTCTCAAGAGTCTTCTCCAACACCGCAGTTCAAAAGCATCAATTCTTCAGCACTCAGCCTTCTTCACAGTCCAACTCTCTCATCCATACATGACTACTGGAAAACTATAGCCTTGACTAGACGGACCTTAGTTGGCAAAGTAATGTCTCTGCTTTTCAATATGCTATCTAGGTTGGTCATAACTTTTCTTCCAAGGAGCAAGCGTCTTAATTTCATGGCTGCAGTCACCATCTGCAGTGATTTTGGAGCCCCCAAAAATAAAGTCTGACACTGTTCCACTGTTTCCCCATCTATTTCCCATGAAGTGATGAGACCAGATGCCATGACCTTCGTTTTCTGAATGTTGAGCTTTAAGCCAACTTTTTCACTCTCCTCTTTCATGTTCATCAAGAGGATTTTTAGTTTCTCTTCACTTTCTGCCATAAGGGTGGTGTCATCTGCATATCTGAGGTTATTGATATTTCTCCCAGCAATCTTGATTCCAGCTTGTATTTCTTCCAGTCCAGCATTTCTCATGATGTATTCTGCATAGAAGTTAAATAAGCAGGGTGACAATATACAGCCTTGACGCACTCCTTTTCCTATTTGGAACCAGTCTGTTGTTCCATGTCCACTTCTAACTGTTGCTTCCTGACCTGCATACAGATTTCTCAAGAGGCAGGTCAGGTGGTCTGGTATTCCTATCTCTTTCAGAATTTTCCACAGTTTATTGTGATCCACACAGCCAAAGGCTTTGGCATAGTCAATAAAGCAGAAATACATGTTTTTCTGGAACTCTCTTGCTTTTTCCATGATCCAGCGGATGTTGGCAATTTGAACTCTGGTTCCTCTGCCTTTTCTAAAACCAGCTTGAACATCAGGAAGTTCACGGTTCACATATTGTTGAAGCCTGGCTTGGAGAATTTTGAGCATTACTTTACTAGAGTGTGAGATGAGTGCAATTGTGCGGTAGTTTGAGCATTCTTTGGCATTGCCTTTCTTTGGAATTGGAATGAAAACTGACCTTTTCCAGTCCTGTGGCCACTGCTGGGTTTTCCAAATTTGCTGGCATATTGAGTGCAACCCTTTCACAGCATCATCTTTCAGGATTTGAAATAGCTCCACTGGAATTCCATCACCTCCATTAGCTTTGTTCATAGTGATGCATTCTAAGGCCCACTTGACTTCACATTCCAGGATGTCTGGCCCTAGATGAGTGATCACACCATCGTGATTATCCGGGTCATGAAGATCTTTTTGTACAGTTCTTCTGTGTATTCTTGCCACCTCTTCTTAATATCTTCTACTTCTGTTCGGTCCATACCATCTCTGTCCTTTATCGAGCCCATCTTTGCATGAAATGTTCCCTTGGTATCTCTAATTTTCTTGAAGAGATCTCTAGTCTTTCCCATTCTGTTGTTTTCCTCTATTTCTTTGCATTGATCTCTGAAGAAGGCTTTCTTATCTCTTCTTGCTATTCTTTGGAACTCTGCTTTCAGATGCTTATATTTTTCCTTGAAGACATTACTCCCTTATTTTTCCTCCATCATCAGTTTTTCCTTCAGAATCAGGATGTTGCCATTTGCAAACAAACATGCTTCTAGCTATCATCAAGTTCCCTTTCTTTATGTTTCTCCTGAGCATTTACTCCTATGTATTATACAAAATATTGTTGCTTTATTATTTAGTTTAATTGATAACCTTTCCAATAGAATATAAGTGAGACAAAGATAGGGATTTTTACATCCTTTATCCTGCCCTCTTGTCCAGGAAATATTTCTGATCTCAATATAACATCTCTCTATGTCCTCTCAGATATTCAGATTTATGTGAATAGGAGGCTGGGAAGGGGGGAAAAAGCAGAGTTGAGGTGTGCTATGATTAAAGTTTATTAATGGTGACATTTTATATTGGAAAATATATGCTATACAAAATTAAGGCTTGAGGATACGCCAGGCACACTGAATAACATACCCAGAATGAGAAAAATATCACAAATTCTTTCACAAATAAAATCATTCATAAGATTATAGGAGGCTTTTGTATTGAATTATACCATGTAAGCGCTTCCCAGGTGGTGCTAGTGGTAAAGAACCCACTTGCCAATGCAGGAGACGTCAAGAGATGAGGATTCAATCCCTGAGTCAAGAAGATCCCCTGGAGGAGGGCATGGCAACGCACTATAGTATTCTTGCAAAGAGAATCCCATGGACAGAGAAGCCTGGCAGGCTACAGTCCAAATGGTTGGAGAGTTGGACATGACTGAAATGACTTATCATGAATGCACGCACACCATATAAATGCACAAAATAGTAAGACATTAATTTTTCTGTACAAACACATAATACATATTATGAGCTAAGCATTAGGCTAGTGCTTAGGAATAATAAGGTAAACAGGACATGATCTCTTACCTCACGAAAGCTTATATTTTAGTGGGGAAATCATAGCTTTTATATTCAGACATATGGTATCAATAATGTGACTTGGAAAGCACTGTGATAGAGTTATGAGCCTAGAGCCTGCAATATGGCAGCAGTCCTATTGATTCAGCCTGGGAAAATGAACAGTTTAGCATGATTTGCCTTCAATGGATTAAGTTGTGAATATTAAGGACCATCAACAGATCTAATGAGCCTCTCGGTGAGGTCAACAAAAATTTGCCAGCAGATGGGGCATATTTATTGTGCCACGTTGCCATCAATGAATTGGGGGCAGAGTGGAAGGGATCAGAGCCTGTGGAGTAATTCAGGAAGAATAAAATCCAATGAACACATACACTCAAATGATGCAAAACCAACTATGAAAGAAGCATGAATACAGAAAGTCATAGGTTTTGCAGCAAAACAAACTACGTAGAAGACAGTACATAATGTTTTCACATCATGATGCTGGTTGCCTCAGACTTCCTTGATAGCTCAGTTGTTAAAGAATCTGCCTACAATGCAGGAAACCCCTGTTTGATTCCTGGGTTGGGAAGATCCGCTAGAGAAGGGATAGGCTACCCACTCCAATATTCTTGGGCTTCCCTTTGTGGCTCAGCTGGTAAAGAATCCACCTGCAATGCAGGAGACCTGGGTTCGAGGACCTCCCTGGGTTGGGAGGATCCCCTGGAGAAGGGAAAGATTACTCCCTCCAATATTCTGGCCTGGAGAATTCCGTGGACTGTATAGTCCACAGGGTCACAAAAAGTTGGACATAACTGAGCGACTTTCACTTTTTTTCAGATAATGCTAGCTCTTCTTAGTGACATCTGGCCACCTCCAGAGGACAGCCAGCTCTTTCCACAGGTCATCTTCTAATAATCTGACTTTTCTAACCCCAGGCCAAGAGTCATAAGCTTTGTTCTAACAAGTTCTATTTTACCACCTCGAATAAATATCAATAAATATAAATATACTTAGATATCACTGGGCCTCAGTTTCTTGCCTGTAACTCATCAAGAACACACTGAAAGTTTACATGTGAAGGGCATAAGCACTATAAATAAGGAGTTGTGAACACTGCCCTCAAGGACTTCCCGTGGGAGTGAAAACAAAGAAACAAAGAAACAAAGAAATGTTCCACAATGAGCTTTATGTAAAATCTATGTACCAAGTACAGAAATAATACTGAGAGTATATTTATTCTGACTGTACAATAATCTAATAAGTACTTAACATTTTAAAGTACTTAAATTTTTATTTAAATAATAGCATTCTGATAAAAATGTTTAATAATAGTATTCAGTTTTTACTCATTTGGGCATATATTTTCCTAGAACTCTAATAACATATCTGAACTTTGTTCTAGTCCCTATACACACACCTTTTCTCCCCAAGATACCTCTTTTCTCTGCTAAGCTAGAATTCCAAGGGGTTTTGGGGAAATATCTGGGTCTATTCTGGGACAGAAAGGAGATCTTCTCCACTATTCCTTTTGTGCGCATTTTGCTTTCTTGTTTGCATTTGCACAGAGCCCTCCATGCTCCACCTGCTCCGTTCCTGTGTCAGCCTGCAAGATGCTAGACTGGATCTAACCAGTACTAGTTCTGGGTGCTTCTGCCATGGGCATGGTGATTAGTGTACAAGCCTGTGAAGACCCAGCCCCAAGTACCTGGGTCTAGATAGACTCTGCACACTTCTGAAAGTCTTTGAAAATAAACTGTTAAAGAAGCTGATCTTACAACTCAGATTATGAGAATTCACTTAAATTTCACTTAGGAGTTGTTCACTCTGACAAAACATCTACTTTCAACCTAAGAATTACCTCTTAGGGAATGAATATTTGACAGTTTATCATCCCAATTATTCAAATCCATAGTCCCTTGCTTTCCAGGGTTACGTCAGTTTGAGGTGGGGTGGGGAATCTCTTAGGATTTGTTATTCGGCGAAAGTGAAAGTTGCTCAGTTGTGTCTGACTCTTTGAGACTGTATGGGCTATACAGTCCATGGAATTCTTTAGACCAGCCAGAATACTGCAGTGGGTAGCCTTTCCCTTCTCCAGGGGATCTTCCCAACCTGGGAATTGAACCCAGGTCTTCTGCATCGCAGGTGGATTCTTTACCAACTGAGCTACCAGGGAAGCCCTAAACAGCTGTCAATGCAATCAATTTTGTTCTAAAAGTCTTAAAACACTCACTACTGTTACATGTCTTGAGCTTTCCACACAACTAGGAATGTCTATCAGCGTCTGCGTTTACTTCCATTATTCACTCTGTACTACAGAAACACTATTGCCTTTTGGGCCAGAGAAGGCATGACCATAGACTTTGACATTAGATAGAGTTTGCCATTGAATCACTGGTGACCACAAGCAAATTACCTAAATTCTTAGTCTTAATTTCTCAACAATAAAATTTAAAAAATCATGTTTCTTCATCTATTGCTGACAGAATTAGATGAAATAATTTGTTAGAGTCTTTGACAATGTCTTGAATCTACTAAGTGTTTAATGCTTGCACTCTTGGCATGTATGCATAAATAAGTGCATACATGCAAAATATATGAAATCTTTGTGTTACATTTGGAGGCTTGAGCCCTAGTGAATATAGAATTCTATGAGAATAGTCCCTTAGCATCTCAAGTATATAGAGATCTTTGATATAGGATATTGAATATAAATATTAGGATCCAAAATTTTAATTTTTACCAACATTTAGACAATTTAAAGCAGTAAGTGACGGGAATATTTAAAAATGAGGACTCATACTTTGGGATATTAATTTATGCAGGTGAGGCATAATTACCACCCACTTTTGCCCACCTTGGACTTCCCTCGCGGCTCAGATGGTAAGGAATCAAGAGATAGGTTCTCAGTGAAACTAATGAAACTACCACTTAAGGTTGTTCACTTTCTTTGGACCCTTTCTAACACCCTAGAAAGAGCCTAGCATTATGTCAAGTTGTACAACTTTGGGGTTCCTAAAGCCTGACTATGCCTCTGCCCTAGTCTCAAGCCTCTTCTTAGTCTGTGACTGTGGCTTTTCAAAGATCTCTATATCCTTGAGATGCTAAGTATATCACATATTAAAGAATCACAGGTCAAGTTCTCACTTCCACCAAATCCTCTCTCTTTGGAGTGTATTTATTAAGCTCTACAGAGACTCTTGGAAAGGCCCTCTTTGAGCAAATCTTCAATAAAATCTTTTATTAAGTGTTTAAGAATATACTTCTATTTGGTAACTTTTATACATTGAATGTGCTGGTTTGAATAACACCTACCTGGTGACTCATTATGGGAAAAATAGTATTTGCTATAAGAACTTAGAATCAGTGCATTATTAAAATAAAGCAAGCCAAAGGAAAATTAGAAGTTTAGCACAACATTTCTGGAATGAGGAGAAGAGATACTATAAATTCAAATGATAGCTTTATCTATTTTCACTCATTTTTAACGACAGAAATGGCAGATGGGAAAGGCAAAACAAGGAGACTAGCACAACTACTTATTCTAAATAGAGTTTAGCCAATGAAAAAAGAGTAGGTGTGTTTAAAAGAATATACATATTGTGTGGTCCTAAGGCTGGCTAATGAAACACATCCCAAATTTGGAATATATGGCTCAGGCTCTTTTCTCATTCCAGGCAAGGAGGCCATCTGATAAAATGATGTCAATTTTATTCTGCATTGTTGAACTTATGTCCTGGTTTAATCAGTTTGACATGAATTTTACAAGAAATAAAAGAGGTATATTAATGAGCTTGAGATGAGAGTGCCAGAGTCAAAGAAGAAATCATTTTATAGTTAATGAAACTAGTGAAAATTTAAGAGAAGATGAGTGCAGTTTAACGCTATCATTTTAAAAGTAATCATCCGTTGTATCTCATTCCTGAGTATTGTAAGTGAAATAATGCATTTTTACATGGAATTTAGCTGATAAAAAGGAACTGCTGACTTTTTCTTGGTCATAAAAATGGCACTAAGATACCAATCACATTTAGCATAATCTTTCCTTATCATGGTCAAATGATGAAAATCCTGACTCTCTAATGAAAAAAATGTGGAATAAGTAAATAGTTTAATTTAAATTAACTATACACACACACGTGCAGTTTCCCCTTTGTACAAACTATTATATTGATATAGTCTAAGTGCTTTCAATGTCGACTATTTCATCATGAAAATCACTTAGGTTGGTTGATTGATTTTAAACAGGCAAGGAGGACTTTATTCAATACTTTTGCAATGGGGAGAGAGATTGACTATAATTCCACTGAAAGAAAAGGTGGGAGAGTTTTTAAGTGACCAGGTGAATCAGTGGAAAAGTACAAGAGGACCTTTTTGGTGTGGTTGTCTAAGGTGTTTAAGCTATTGGTGTTTCCTAATTGACACTTATAGAAGTTATGTAAGCTCTCACCCTCCCACAGAGACTGGAAGATAGGGCTCCTATCTTTCTTAAAGTGAAGTGAAGTGAAGTTGCTCAATTGTGTCCGACCCTTTGCAACCCCATGGACTATACACTCCATGGAATTCTTCAGGGCAGAATATTGGAGTGGGTAGCCTTTCCCTTCTCTAGGGGATCTTCCCAACCCAGGGATCAAACCCAGGTCTCCCAGCAAGCAGATTCATTCTTTCTTGGATGACAACAATTTCAAAGGGATGGCTCCCAGGTCCTGAGGAAGACATTCCTGGGGAGACACTCAGATAACACCTTCAATATAAGGCCATATATAGAGAATCTATTACTTGGTAAACACCATATATATATATATGCTTTCTTTTAATTCTGCTTCCAAACTGTAGGAGTTATTTGAGATTAACTCATTTTAAAAATGAGGAAACTGAACCTTTGAGAGAATAATTGTCAGGGCTAACAGACTGTATGGAACTTGAATTGAGTCCTAATTTCTTCATTTGTAAAATAGGATAACATCACATATTGCATAGAAAGTTCGTTTTTCTTTATGCCAGGCTGGTACCATGTGGATTGCAAACTTCCTCCATACATAGTTAGTCATATGGGCTCTGAAGCCTTAGCACCTCCTTTTGACTTCCTAGCTTCTTTGCTCAGCCATGTAAACTGGAAGCTACTTAACTGTTTTTACTCTCATTTTTCTTATCTGTAAAACAGAAATAAAACTAATACTCATAGCATGCTGCTGCCGCTGCTGCTAAGTCACTTCAGTCATGTCCGACTCTGTGTGACTCCATAGACGGCGGCCCACCAGGCTCCCCCGTCCCTGGGATTCTCCAGGCAAGAACACTGGAGGGGGTTGCATTTCCTTCTCCAATGCATGAAAGTGAAAGTGAAGTCGCTCAGTCGTGTGCAAATCTTAATGACCCCATGGACTGCAGCCTACCAGGCTCCTCTGTCCACAGGATTTTCCAGGCAAGAGTACTGGAGTGGGTTGCATTGCCTTTTCCAATACTCACAGCATATGATTTCTATAAAAATTAAATGAATTAATATTCACTTATTAAGTTAATGAATTAGTTAATGACTCTTTAAATCAGAAGCAACTAACACTGAGTGATAACAGAGCATTTGTTTTTCTGTCTGACTTATTTCACTAAACATAGTACTTAATCTCTAGGACCACCCACATTGCTGCAAATGGCAGAATTTCATCCCTTTTTATGGGTAATATTGCATTTTATGTATATATGTATATAATGTTTTATTGTATATGTGCACCATATTTTCTTTATCCATTCATCTGTTGAAGGACAGTTAAGTTGCTTCCATATCTTGGCAATTGTAAATCATGTTGCTATGAACATTGGGGTTCATGTATCCTTTGGATTTCATGTTTTCATTTTCTTTGACTATATACCCAACAGTGAAATTGCTTATCAGATCATCTTTTCTTTAATTCCCCAATTGTCTTCTATGCAAACACTTTCTTTCCAGGAGAGTAGAAGAACATTAAGTGGATCATATTTTGCTGAGAGTTTAATGCTTCAAAAAGACCTGAATTTTGTTTTAAAAATCTGAAAATTCAGGGAATAAAATATACAATGTTGGGACAAGGAAAACCTGCATGTATAAATTAGACCTGTATAAGTTCAGAACTTACAGAGCTAACAATCAAATATCTGTTACAAGCATTGGCACAGGCTGAATTTTCTATGCTCAAGTCCAGTATAGTTTAGAACCATAGTGGTTTAGTATTTATAACCAAGATATGGTCCCCAGAATCTCTGGCCTCGCCTTAGGCTTATAGCACTCCTAAGTCAAAACGCATATTTTCACAAGATCCTGAGGTGATTCAAATGCACAAAAACCAAACTCATAGAAACAGAATATATTGGAGGTTGCCAGAGGCTGGGGTTCTTGGTGGGGTCAAAGGTATAAACTTCCAATTATAAAATAAGTAAGTCCTAATAATATTACGTACTGCATTGTTACTATGGTTAATGACACTATATTGTATACTTGAAGCTTGCTAGAAGAGTAGATGTTAAAAATTCTCATCACAAGAAAAAAATTGCAACATTAGGAGCTGATGGATGTAAAGTAATGGTGGTGATCATTTTACAATGTATTCAAATATCACATCATCATGTATAAGATGCCTGCTCACTGCAAGAAAAGCTATGACAAACCTAGACAGCCTATTAAAAAGCAGAGACACCACTTTGCTGACAAAGGTCTGTATAGTCAAAGCTGTGATTTTTCCAGTAGTCATGTATGGATGTGAGAGGTGGACCAAAAAGAAGGCTTAGCAACTGAAGAATTGACGCTTTCAAACTGTTTTGCTAGAGAAGATTCTTGAGAGTCTTTCGGACAGCAAGGAGATCAAACCACTTGATCCTAAAGGAAATCAACCCTGAATACTGATTGGAAGGGCTGATACTGAAGCTAAAGCTCTAATACTTACATCACCTGATGCAAAGAGCCAACTTATTGGAAAAGACCCTGATGCTGGGAAAGACTAAAAGCAGGAGGAGAGGGGGGCGAAGAGGATGAGATGGTTGGATGGCATCACTGACTCAATGGACTTGAGTTTGAGCAAACTGCAGGAGAAAGTGAAGGACAAGGAAGCCTGGCGTGCTGCAGTCCATGGGGTTGCAAAGAGTAGGACACAACTTTGTGGCTGAACAAAACCAACTGCAAACTAATGTAATGTTATATGTCAGTTATTTCTCAATAAAACTGAGAAAGAAGGTAAGTTTTGAGAACCAGGGGGATTGGGAGTCATACTGGCTGGGGTTTAAATCCTAGTCCCACTTCTTACCACCTAGGTGGTCTTATACACCTTAACCTTTCTGAATTATAGTTTCGTATCCTTTCTCTTTTGTTCTCAAGAGAGTATATTCACTATGCTTTAAAGTTAACGGATTTAAAACCCTTTGAAAATTGTTGTGATGGCTTTCAAAAGCACACACAGGGGAATATGTGTGGGCATTGATAATGATCAAGTCTGCTGGAAAGATTAAATAAGATAACATGCATAAAACTATTAACACATACTGTATATTTGTTTATAGTATGTGCACAATGCATGATAGTTAAATGTCTCTTATTTGTTAAATCAATTAAAAATTAACTATCAACTTAACTAATTTAAATAGAGTTGAACAGGGTTAGTAGAGAATGGGTGGGCAGTACTTACTACTGCAGTTGTTGAACTACAGTAAGCTGCTGGAAGAAGTGCCATATGACACATAGAATTATTTTTTTAACTAAATTTTCCCAATGATGACTCCAGCTGCTTTTCTGGAGAAATTTTGTTAGGTATATCCACGCTATTTTATTCTTTGAACATAATAAATGGAATTCAGTTTGAATAGGAAATCAAAGTTGCTTCTGGTTGAAACATTTGTTCTGGCTTTATCCTATAAAGAAGGGAGAGCAAAGCGAGGTGGACTGAAGTGCTTTCTTGCATTTTCCAGTGCAGCTGTCTTGGATCACGAGTGCCAGCAGAGAGACCTTCTTACCAAAGATAGGCCATTGGACACCAGTGAAAGGCTTATGGATGTCTCCATCTTTGCATTAGAGTGTGTTATACAACAGAGCCTGAAAGCTCACTGCATTAACAAAACACAGTCTGATTCAACTGAAAATTATTTAAGGAGCATCTGTGGTTCCTGTTGCCAGGTTCTGGGGAAAGAAAGATGAATAAGACCAGGTACTCTACCACAAGGAACTCATCCTCTAATGTTTTACAGGAGGCAGACCTTTTTGAGTCTGTGGATAAAAATGTCTAGCTCCTAACAAAACTCCTATTTCAAGATGTAAGTTCAGTTCAGCTCAGTCGTGTCCAACTGCGACCCCATGAATCGCAGCACGCCAGGCCTCCCTGTCCATCACCAAGTCCCAGAGTTCATTCAGACTCACGCCCATCGAGTCAGTGATGCCATCCAGCCATCTCATCCTCTGTCGTCCCCTTCTCCTCCAAAATGTAAGATGACTACTAAAACTCCAGCAAAGCTTTGCCCTTCCTATACTGCATAGTCCATGTTGCTCCCAGAAAGGACTTTGTTCAAAAATGATTCAGAAACAGTCATTAGACTATTTCTTCAACTTGGATCGCTCATCATGGCCATAATACTTTATATAAGGACAGCACTTCTCCTTAAAGGCTTAACTCCTGCACTTCATCCATTCAATGTATTCTCCATTTCCTCCAAGATTTTCCAAGCACTTCCATTGCCTGGATAGTTGTTTCCTTCCTTTGACCTCTTCTTTTTGGAGGAAGATTTTCAGCATCCTTCAAAATTAAGCTCAAATTTTACTTTCTTTAAACGCCTCTATGCTCTTCTTTATTTCCTTTGGAAGACTCGGGCTCCTGTTTGTTTGTGGTCCTATTCCATTTTGTACATTTCCATTTCCAGGATACTTTGACAGTGCACTGCAGTTATTTCATCTTTAGATTCTCTTTCTCTCTAAAATATGTGTATCACTCAGCTTTGTATATCTAGAAACTGGTAATGCTGCTGGCACACAGTTGATTCTCCATAAGTTTGTTGGATGGGGTTGGATGGATAACCAGAGATTAACTACATAGGCTATTTCCCTGATATAGATTGACACATTGTAACCCCTAAACACAAAGCGGGTTGAATTTATATAAGTGAGAAAGTTACCTATCTCAGCACAAAGGAAGTTTGCATATTTTATTTCTGTATAATCACTGATTTTTAAGCATGTTTAATTGATGAAATTTTATTATTTGATGAAGTCTACCTTGGCTCAATAGTATACTTTATACTTTTTAAAGACTCTTGGATAAGTCTTCAATGTCACACATCATAGCAGAGGGAACAGAGGGAATGATTTCTTGATTTTCCTTCTAAAGTATATTGAATTTCTGACAAATAGCAAACTTGAAGAGTAACAATATTTTTTATATATATGAATTTTCAGAGGGAACTATTGATCAGAGTCCAACAAGCACAGTCATTTAACTGGGTACCCAAAATACAATATTCTTTTTAGAAGGTCAATTAGATTTCAGGTGAAAAATCAACCAGACACACAGCTGGTGAGTAGAATGGGTTATCAATCTAAAAAAAAATACCATCTTACACTTTTTAAGAACTCTAAATGTGGCTATAAAGTAATGAAATCAACCTCACTGAATGGTCTGTGAACCAATTCTGAACTAGTTTTGAAGATAAATACATAACAGTGTCTTTTTAAAAAATGTGGCTAACTTGGTTGCGAAGATGCTTGTATATATTTATACTTTGTGTCATATTTATTAAGTTGTTTATGTAGCTCATGACTCATCCAACAGATACTTCACAAGTGCTCAGCATATAACAACCATGATCTAGTCACTGGGATTACAGCAGTAAGCAAAACAAAGTTTGTATATTCAGGGTACAAAGCATTTAGTGTACAGAGAAAAAGACCAGAATATGAAACAAGGATATGATTTGAAAAATGGTTGTGAGAAAATGATTAGAGGATCTCTGTGATCAGATGAAACCAGGGGATCTGGACAAAGGAGCCAGTTTTGTGGACTTCTGGAGAAAGAGCCTTCAAGGCAGAAGGAATCCTGAGAACCAGGGTGCTAGTCAGGAGTCAGCTTGATGTATGTAAGCAAGAGGACCTTTGTGACCGGAGCAAAGTGATTGAAGGAAAGGACCAGGAAGTGAGGAACTGTGGAGTCTGCCTATGTGGTGTCTCGCTTTGGATTCTTTTCTGAGTGAGGTAAGTCATCAGCGGGTTTTCAGTCGAGAAACGACATGACCTGACTTCTGTTTCAACCATCACCGTGGCTGCTGTGCATCTAATAGATGATGGCTGCTGCTGCTGCTAAGTCGCTTCAGTCGTGTCCGACTGTGCGACCCCATAGACAGCAGCCCACCAGGCTCCCCCGTCCCTGGGATTCTCCAGGCAAGAACACTGGAGTGGGTTGCCATTTCCTTCTCCAATGCAGGAAAGTGAAAAGTGAAAGTGAAGTCGCTCAGTCGTGTCTGACCCTCAGTGACCCCATGGACTGCAGCCTTCCAGGCTCCTCCATCCACGGGATTTTCCAGGCAAGAGTACTGGAGTGGGGTGCCATTGCCTTCCTCGAATAGATGATGGAGGGGGGCTGAAATCCTCAAGGAGGATCCCCACTGGGGAAGCTCTGTAAAATGCCATGCTACATTGTGCACACACCTGTATATGTGAAAATGCGTAAACAGTTATTGTCATTGAGGGCAAAGTTTATTTCTTATACCAGCTCCTCAGAGGTATCTATGGCTCTAAAGGAGTGCAGCTGTAGGGTGGCAGCCATGTTCAAGTGAGAAATGATGGTGGTTCCAACAAGAGGGGAATAACAAGATAGGTGATAACATGTAGATGGATTCACTGAGGATATACTTAATTTATAGTCATCTTTAAGGTGTATATGCAGTGCATCCCACTAAAAAGAAGCATTTATTTCCTAGTATGGATTTAGTTCGGAGAAGGCAATGGCATCCCACTCCAGTACTCTTGCCTGGAAAATCCCATGGGTGGAGGAGCCTGGTAGGCTGCAGTCCATGGGGTCACACAGAGCCAGACACGACTGAGCGACTTCACTTTCGCTTTTCACTTTCATGCACTGGAGAAGGAAATGGCAACCCTCTCCAGTGTTCTTTCCCGGAGAATCCCAGGGACGGGGGAACCTAATGGGCTGCCGTCTATGGGGTCGCACAGAGTCGGATATGACTGAAGCGACTTAGCAGCAGTAGCAGCATGGATTGAGTTGGGCTTCCCTGGTGGATCAGATGGCAAAGAATCTGCCTGTGATGTAGGACACCTGGGTTATGGATTTAGTTAGTTTAATTTCTTAATAACTTGGGTTTTTTTGCTTGTTTGTTTCTTAAAGGTGTTCTTTTTTTATTTTTTAAATTAAAAAAAAATAATAATGCTTTGACCACACCATGAGGCATGTGGGATCTTAGTTCCCCAACCAGAGATCGAACTCAAGCCCCAAGCAGTGGAAGCTTAGAGTCTTAACCACTAGACTGCCAGGGAAGTCCAATTTCTTAATAATTTGCAGTGACTTGAAGTGAAAGTTGGACTTGGGTCCATCTTCACCCCTGGCAACCTGTGTGATCCTACCATCCATTGACATAAACTTTCTTATCTATAAACTAGGTTGTTATGAACATGTGTAACCTACAGGTAAGTGTGCTTTGTAGACGGGAGAAGTTGTTTAGTATAGAGGTTGAATGCAGTGCTGAAAGCACTGGAATCTCACAGTTCCTACATCTTTGTAGTAGTGCTTCCAGTATTTACTATGTGTGCAAATTTCAGGGCTCCCCACGTGGCTCTAGTAGCAAAGAACCCGCCTGCCAATGCAGGAGACGTGAAACACAGGTTCAGTCCCTGGGTTGGGAAGATTCCCTAGGGGAGAGCTTGGCGACCCACTCTAGTATTCTTGCCTGTAAAATCCCAAGGACGGTGGACCTTGGTGGGACACAAGTTTCCATGAAGTTGCAAAGAGTTGAAAATGACTGAAGCAACTTAGCATACATGTACAACCTTTGAAAGTTATTTAATAATCCTCTAACCTTTACTTCTTTTATTTTTTTAATTATAGTTGATTTGTAATGTATTAATTTCTACTGTACAGGAAAGTGATTCAGTTATACACATATATCCATTCTTATTTTAATTTTATTTTTCATTATGGTTTATAAGAGGACAGTGAAAATAATTCTCTGTGCTATAGAGTAAGACCTTGCTACTTGCCAATTCCACATGTAATAATTTACATCTACTATTTCCAATCTTCCATCCTTCTGCCAACTGCTTCACCTTTGGAAACCAGAAGTCTGTTCTCTATGTGTATGAGTCTGTTTCTATTTCATAGATATGTTCTATTTCCTCATTTAAAGTAGGATATTAGTTCACTTCAGAGGAATTTTGTGAGAATGCAATAGATAAATGTTTTTTTTTATAGTGTCTGGCATATAGCAAGCATTTTATAAATTCTAATATTTTATTCAGTTGTTAGCTACTATGCTTTCAGAGTTTGGATAAAGTATCTCTAAGAGCCAATCAACAACCATGTCAAAAGTGTCTCTCTAATGAGGGGACTTGCTATAAGTAATATAAAATAGTTAATATTGTCTTTTTTAGTTAAAATGTTATTGTTAAGTAGGATGTTACTTTTAAGTTACTTTTCCATGATAGATAATTTTCTGAGCTCCATGGTTATTGCCTGTGTATAACTGTCACTTTGGGAAAAGTAGGGTTCTTTAAAGATTCATAAAAGTAACTTGATTAGAAATATGCATAATTTCATGAGACCTCCAAACTATCTGTGACCATTTTCACTGATGTTTCTTGTTATTAGACATGAGACCCCCAGAATTGTTAAGAATCTTTTCAAGTACACTTGAGGCCACCAAAAAGTTTTCAGACAAATTTCCTGCATCAAATAACCTTTCTAATTTTAGCGAAATTGAAAATTACAAAGAGGGACCTTTCTGTAATTTGGGGTCCATGTTCCAATGGTTAGTATATAAACTGGTGTGCTCAGGATACAAGACTTCCTGACAGACCACTGAACCATCATCTAAGCACAGTGATTACAAGGGAGAGGTCAGAACTGACTTCCCAGATTTACTTTAGTGATGTATGTTTTGAAACACTCTCCTACCAGTTAGTTATTTGATTTTGTAAAACTGAAGGTACGTGCAGGAATTTTTGGTCAAAAATTCTACTGTTGGAATAGAATTTAATGCTGTCATTAAGAGGGTAACAGGCAGGAAAGCTAGGGATCTCCAAATGGAGGAAAGAGGCTGCAAGTGTCAGATTTTTTTTTTTTTTAATCTCTCTCTTAAGCAGCAGGAAGAAACAAACTACAAGTGTCAGATTTTTTTCTCTTCTCTATACAAGATTAAACGATTTCTCTTAAAAGTCTGTGTTGCCATGAGGACACCTGGTTCCACTTGAACTTAACTTTTCTCAAAACTTGAGCTAACCAATGCATTTTTCTTATGGAAATATTTTTCTTAAGCTATGTTAAATGAACTATGTATTTACCCTAGACTCTGTCTTCAAGTTGATTCCACTTAAGACTCACAGACTTGACTAACCAGTATGTTTCACTCATACAATTGTTCTAATCTATGTTAATGAAACCATATATTTGCCTGGAAACCTGCCTTTCTTCAAGATTCATGTCAATCATTTTATGGCTCGGGATGACTTACCTTGTGCCAATGTTATCTCAAAATGCATGTTGAAGGTGAGGGGTCTGGTGCCACTCTGAGTTTTGAGACTTTTATTTTCTCTAATTAGCAGCCTGCTAGTAGCTATGCAACATTCAGCTAAAGATTAGCAGGGGGGCCCTCTTTCTGCTCCCTTTCTGATGTCTATGTCAGAGCTTTCTCTCTCTTGTACTTTAATAAAACTTTATTACACTAAAGCTCTGAGAGATCAAGCCTCATCACTGGCCCCAGACTGAATTCCTCTCCTCCAGAGGCCAAGAATCCCAGCACCTTTCATGGCTCAGCAACAACATTTTATTATGACATTTTGAGAGATATGCTCAGCTTTGGTGCAATGTTATGGATTCATGCAGTGCTTGAAAGACATTCAGTTAAATGGGGACCTTCTGTAAAAAGCTATATATAAGCCAGTCATGACCAGTTGATGCTGTCCCTTGGTTAAGTATGGCATATTCATGCATGATACTCCTTTCTGAGACATCTGAACAGAAGGACCATGTTCCAAAGAGATGAGCAAGCTGCTGTTGTCAGCTCTCAGGAATTCTGCTGCACCATTTTAAGAGCTGGGATTTGCAGGCCAATTTTTGATCACTGTTTTCATCCCTCGACATTTTTTTAAAAGGGGGGTTGATAGCTACCACTCATGGAATTCTTACTAATTGCCAGATGTTTTACATATGATTGTTGTTGTTGTTCAGTTACTAAGTCATGTCCAACTCTCTTGAACCTCATGGACTGGAGCATGCCAGGCTTCCCTGTCATTCACCATCTCCTGAAGTTTGTTCAAACTCATGTCCATTAAATTGATGATGCCATCCAACCATCTCATGCTCTGTTGCCCCTTCTCCTCCGGCCTTCAGTCTTTCCCACATCAGAGTATTTTCCAATGAGTTGGCTCTTCACATCAGGTGACCAAAGTATTGGAACATCACATCAGTCCTTCCAATGTATATTCACTGTTAATTTCCTCTGGGGTTGACTGGCTTTATCTCCTTGCTATCCAAGGGACTCTCAAGAGTCTTCTCGATCACCACACTTGGAAAGCATCAATTCTTCAATGCTCAGCCTTCTTTATAGTCCATCTCTCATATATGACTACTAGAAAAATAATAACTTTGACTATACAGACCTTTGTCGACAAAGTGATGTCTCTGCTTTTTAGTATGCTGTCTAGGTTTGTCATAGCTTTTCTTCTAAGGAACATGATACATAACATAAGATCTTGTGATCTGATGTTATTAGCATCCTCAGATGAGAAAACTGAAGTGCTGGGAGAATGAATACAGGTATTCCTCACTTTTTCAAGGTTCATTTTATGCCGCTTCATGAAAGATCTACATCAACTCTTATTTTCACTAACCAAAAGAAATTTGAAGATGATTTTTGCTTTTACAAAAAAAAGCAAAAAGGTAAAACAGCATTCAGCAAAGGTTTTGCAGCAGCCTATAAAGGCAGCCACATCTAAGTAAAGCGAATGGTAACACCAAGCCCCTTCCCTGGGAACTACACTCCGCATCCCAGCATCAGGCTGCCATCGCTTTTAACTGTGTGTGTGAACATCTGTGCTCTATCTTGATTGATTTTGGGCATCCATTAGCAAGATGTGTCCTAAGGTAATTGCTTCCTGGCTTATGAGAAATTTCATAGGAACATTTTACTTTCAGAAAGCAGGAAAACCTGTGCTCAGAAGTTTAACAGGTAATAAGAATTAAAACTTGAACATAGCTTAATGTGATTCTATCACAGTGCTTAGTAATACACTACACTGTCTCTTATACCAAGAAGAGTGAACAGTGGGTGGTTCCATTTATATATCCATATATTATCAAAAAGTTCTAATGATTCTCTTTAGATTTGAGACTGAAATTGAATTCATTCCTTTATATGACTGATCTCATGGAATTCATGATCTTTTACTCCACAGTGGAATGGAGGTACAAACATTCTCCAAGAAGCAGTATTCTTACTTCCTTCTAGATCTTTACTTAGGAAGTAACAGGGTTAAGATAAGGACGATAATCCTTTTTATCCTGTAAGAGCTGGAGGAGCTCTGCAGTGTGAATGATTTTGTGAGGAATTGTGCCCAGTGGAAAAATAGAAGGATCTTGTTAACTTTTATGTTCTAAGGACTGGTCATCATTAGAGATTCACAGAGATAAGCATTAAGAAAATGACTCCTGGGCAAAAGAAAATGAAAAGAACATCGTGAACATAAGCAGAACATTCTTTTAGACACCATGTAAATAAACTAAATTAAAAATGAATCTAATGCTTAGAGGAATGAAAGCAGGTCTGTTTGTCTGCCCTGTAACACAAGCTATAGCTCAGGAAGGAGTAAAAAGTGAAACACATATCTACAGTGCAGGAAAGTAGTTATTTTGTGGTAACAGGATGGATCTTCAAGTCCTAACATGCTCTCCAACTACACTGCCTAAGAGATGTAATATTTTAAAACCCTGCATGTCTGGGATTCTCTAGTCTTAAGTTTCTTTCTACATCATGGACCATTGAGGCCACCAAACTTTATATCATTGTAATGGTTAAGGGAGACACCTGGGAACCACGGTTATACCAAACCGTATCCTTAAGGTTTGCTGATCAAGGAGCGAAACCAAATCAAGGTAACCTCAGCTGAGTATAGCTTATCTTCTATCTGACCCTTTGAACTGGGACTAGCTTCTGTAGTCTGATCTAGTTCACAGATTTACGACCAAAGTTGTTAAAAGGAACCAAACTAAATCAGAGGAAGGACTGAGCTGAGCAGGGCTTGACATGGCTTTTGTGTAGGGCTAAAAGCTGTTCTACCACTACTGTGCATGACTCACTGTGAGGTGGAAGCAAGGTGAGGTGGAACATCAAAGTTCTTATTGTTTTGGAGGAAAATCCAATTATTCCTCTGTCCATCCAACCATTCATTCATCCATGTAACCATTCATTTATTCATTTAAAAGCAATATACATTTTAATATACCAATTCTTAAGGAGATAGAGATGTGTATAAATAGAGTCTCTGCTCTCAGTAACCTGGATAATCTAGTTGGAGACTTAACATATTATGAGATGACTAATGAGTAAAAGGATTCCTGTTTCGGTAGAGTGGGGGAGTTATAGAAAAAGTGGATGATAAGTAGTGATTTCCTCCAATGTTGGTTTGGTATCTAGGAATGGAAACAAAGGAAGTAGATTATTAGAGTAACCAAGGTTGGCCACTAGCCTTCTGGATAGGGTAGAAGGTTTAGTGGAGAATCATGGCATCCTGACTGAATAAGAGTCTGATGTGAGTAATCAGGAAGGGACCAAGAACTAGAATAACTATTAAGGCAGAATTTCCAGTTGAGGACTTGTAGAAAACTGGATGAAGAGATTAAAGTAACAAGGGATGTAGATCAATTATAGACTTTCTGGTATGCTTTTGATATGAATCGGTCAACAAACTTAGAAGTTAAATGGTCCGTGCTGCTGCTGCTGCTAAGTCGCTTCAGTCATGTCCGACTCTGTGCAACCCCATAGACGGCAGCCCACCAGGCTCCCGCATCCCTGGGATTCTCCAGGCAAGAACACTGGAGGGTGTTGCCATTTCCTTCTCCAATGCATGAAAGTGAAAAGTGAAAGTGAAGTCACTCAGTTGTGTCCAACTCTTCGTGACCCCATGGACTGCAGCCTACCAGGCTCCTCCCTCTGTCCATGAGATTTTCCAGGGAAGAATACGGGAGTGGGGTGCCATTGCCTGAGAGACCTATAATTCATTGCGCATAGTATAGTATATTATTCTATATGCTTACTGAACAATGAACAAAATTGTCTTAATTCATTTTTGCACATTATACTTTTAACTATTAATCATTAATTAAACATTAATCCAAAAGGCCAACCCTCAGTTATAATTACATATAACTTGATTATACATGGAAGCATTTGGCTATGATTTATTATGCATGCTTATTGCTATCAAAGAAATAAGCAAAGTGGTCCATAGTATTATCTAATCGGATGTAGAACCTACTGGATTGAAGGTAGACTAGAATGAAAAGTCATAATTGTGAAAATGTGAGTTGTGTTGGAAAGTACCCATAACTTCATGGGGATATAAGTCAATGTTGGTAAGGACTGAAAAAAGATGGTATAGACAGATATTGAGAGAGAGGAGCCATCTAATTATTTATAAGCAGCATTTGGGGGAAAGGAAAATACTTACATGGCCCTCCATTTCCAAAGTTTAGGAGAATGAGGAAAGGTCGGGGTTCCATGGAAGAAATGAATGGAAGAATAATTTGCTTCTTCTCCATGCTTTTAGAGGAGAAGCAGATTGTGCCTGGTCCAGAAGACAGAGGGAAATGTGATTACTTTCTGGATATAGCCACTCCCCTCTATTAAGTCTGGGACTGAAGCTTCTACATGCCTCTCCTGTGAGGTCATTCAAACCCAGGATGCCTAAAGGAGTACTCCTCCTTGGAAGATGAGCCAACAATCAAACTTAACTAAAAACACGGAGAAAACAAATACTATGTGTAAATAGTATAAATAGATTACACTTGAGGAAACAGTAACCATAATCATAATAATAAACGCAGTTATTATTAAGTCACCAAGTTGTGTCCAACTCTTTGCAACCCCATAATAAACACAATAGCAGCTAGTTGTGAGCACTAATTATGTACCAAGCACTGTACTGTATGTATAAATGTGTGTGTATGTGTGTGTCCTTGTCCTACCAACGATATGAGATAGATACTAGTACTTTCACTCTCTTATAGATGAGGAAACTGAAAGAGAACTACTTAAGAGGGGAAAGATTCTAAACCGTGGAACCAAGATTAGAACACAGCATTCTAAGTCCACTGTTCATATTTTTAGCCACTGAGTTCTACTGCAATCTGAAAGGCCTTCAGTTTATATAATTAGTGTGTGTGTATATATATATATATATATATATATATATATATGTATATATATAATTATTACCATAAATAGGTAAAAGAGAAAAGGATAGATGGAATACTAAAAAATATTTAGATTATTATGAAAAAGAATCATTAGAAAAAAATGGAAATTAAAGATATGTTGTTTTTGAAATGAAAGTTCCAAATAATGAGCCAAAGAGCATTGAACACAACTGAGGCCTGAACTGTTGAATTGAAAAATTGAGTTGAGGAAATGCTCTAGAATTCAGTATAAAATTAGGAGCACAGAAATAATACAAATATTAAGAAACATAAATAGAATAAACTCAGAAACTTCATCATAAGCCTGATAAAAGTTATAGAAGGAGAGAATGAAGAGAGTAGTGGGAAACTAATATTTTGAGATAAAATAACTGAAAACTTACTAGAATTAATAAAATATTCAACACAAACAAAATATCTTAGAATGTGAGTATGCTTAAAAAAAAATTATCACCAAAAAAACCCAACACCAAGGCACATTATAGTCAAAGCAGTGTAGAATCAATGACACAGAGAAAATTCTAAAGTGTAATAAAAAGAATGAGGTTTTCTTTTAAAATAATTAGTAATACAATTTAAGAGACAGAGGAAAAGAACTTCCAAAGTGCCAAGTAAAATTATCCTTAAAAGTAGAATTCTATACCCAAAGGAACCAGATGAAATAAAGATATTCCCTGATGTATAAACCAGACTCTTGTTGCTTATATTCCAGTAAGAAGAAAAATAAGATGAAAGCGAAGTTGAGGATTTAAAGAAGCAAGAGTGAACACAACATAAATTAGTAATAATATAACAAATATGTGCAGTGATCTTAGGACAGTTACCATGCTAAAGTCTCATTCACAGATGCTTACAAAGTGAACATTAGAAAACTGTTATTTTCACGAACTTTCCTAAAATCAAAAGAGACTTGATTGTCAGAGTATTGAAGGTTTGACATACAGTGTATAAACTGCCTTGTTTTGAACACTTAACACTTAGTTTTGGATGATATAATTCAGGATTCTGAGCTAAAAGAATAAGCTAAAGAATCAGCACTGCTCAAATACATGACTAGCAGCATTTGGAGTGATTGATCACAGACAAATTCTAGAAGCTGGCTAATGTCTTTCAATGAAATGAACTTTGATAAGATTAATAATGTGTGAGGGTTTAACAATCTCTGATGAAAATACTGGTCAATAGCTTAATAACTAAACTAGAAAGAGAGCAGATGATATCTATGGTAAATTATTCATCTGTAATCTTTCAGACGTATACTAGCTGATAGCCAGGTGATGATACTTTCACAGA
Organism: Ovis aries; assembly: GCF_016772045.2. Lineage (NCBI taxonomy): Eukaryota > Metazoa > Chordata > Mammalia > Artiodactyla > Bovidae > Ovis > Ovis aries. The sequence goes on along the minus strand of NC_056059.1, from coordinate 66,515,845 downwards.
CAATGTGGTAAACCTCCAATATAAGACCAGATACTGTTCTGGTAAAGTTCGTGGGCTTTGTAGTAAAGTGTCTTTGAGTAAGTTATATAACTTCTCTGCACTCTAGTTTCTTCATTTGTTGTAAGAGGAAGTATAATATTGCCTCCTAGAACTGGTGCAAATATTAACAAAATTATAATTATGCTTTGAAATTAATATCACTTAATAAAAGTAGCTGTTACTATTGTAATCATTATTACTTCCCATCCAAAACTATAGAGAACTCAATAAGATATTTAGAAAGATATCATCATAAAGCTCAAATGAAATCTCTGAAAGATAAACCCATTTAAATGTAAACTTCCAAATGCTGAGTTGATTCAAAGAGAATTTAAAAGACAGCCAAATAACTGTTTGGAGGTTTGCCTTCTCTAGAATAGAAACAGTATGAAAATAATATGGGGCAAATGGCTACTTTTTAGAGGATAGTTGTTATTATTTTTGTCTTGTGATGCGAATACCTTATGATATTCTTATAATGACACCTTAGTCATTTTTTAACATTAATATTATTTTATCAGAAGTATTTTTCTCCATTTGAACATATAACATCTTGATGTGTTGCTTCAATTTTAACATGATGCTTACTACATCCAAAAAATAATATTTCCAGCCAAGTAAGTCAATGAGAAAGCAGAGTAGCCACAGTAGAAATTTATTTGGGAACAGTGTTTGCTGGAAGACATCTTTTCTACTAGGTCAGCAGCTCTGTGACCACAATACACCTGTATAAAAGTATGTTCCCTCTATCAGGGAGTCAGTCTCTTTCTTTGAATAAAAAATTTTAAGCAGAACCAACGACTGTGACTTAACCCCTGTGCTTCTGTGCTATTGTTGTGTGTATCTGTGAAAGGAGATCCTTTTAAAACGTGTTAGCTATTCTTTGTTAGCACCTGAACTCTCAAGAAAAATAATATAAAAGTACCTGCCCTCTACTGCATGGGTTGGAGTAGAGTGTCTGTTCAGAGCATCAGAGATGTTAATGCCAGTCTTGGGATTTCAATGCATTTTCCTTGTGGGGAAGAGATGATTTAACCATAAGGAGTGTCTCTCCGGTGCTGCTGGGTGATGGATGAAGAGGCACCCAAGTAACAAGATGCCTTACTCTTTTTTTCCTCTCCTTTTTAATGATCTTGAAACTTTTTGTTATGACAGCACTTAGTACAGTGATTTCTCAACAGTATTTGGAGAGTGAAGTATTAAACAAATGCATAGGTTAACTGACTAGTTAATGGATAAAGCACATCTCTTATTTCCACTGAACAATCTTAGGATGGAAATAATAAACCAGCTAATGATAATAACAATACTTATTTGTTGAATTTTTACTAACGTTCCAGGCTATATACTGTTTTACATGCATTTTCACCTTTAATTCTCTGGAAAGTCCGATGAAATAGCTGCTATTTCCAATTTCCACATTTCAAAGCAGAAAGCTGGGATTCATAAAGTTTGAGAATATTGCCAAAAGCTGATCACCTACCTTGCAGCAGGGCCAGGTTAAACCTTTCTGTGTCTTCTGCTGAGGGTTTGCTTGTAATTACTGCTGAATGCTGCCCCCCAGTTCTTAAAAGTAGGCACATAGCAATAAGCAGGGGCATGGTCCCCCCGCCAGAGGCCCAGATAACTTAATTAGAATTACCTTCGACTTCATTTGCTATACCAGTTGTGGTATTCTATTGTAATTTCAGAGGAAGCCACATTACTACCACCAGTACCTATGATTTTGTTCCTGAAGCGCTGCTAGAACAATAAGGAGCTTCAGCTCTGCTTGTACAACATTTCGAACAGAAAGAAAATACAGAATATACAACGGGGGGGGGGGGGGAACATGTTTTGCTGTGTTCCAGGTGTTCATCAGTGGCTCTGGCTTATAGAGGAGGATTGAGATCTCCTTAAATTCCAAACTTGAAATGGAATTCATAATCTTCCCTTAGTCGATGGATCCCAAAGTCCTAGCAGATGCACCGTGATTCAGAGTCTAGGCTTATTTGATCCCAATGTCAACTTTTGATTCCCTTAACAGAGCTAGGGAAAGGGAAGACAACCAGGGAACTGAATCAGTGCACAGACTGGTGAGCATTCAGGTACCTCTTCCCAAATTTGTTCTTGCAGCTCCTAAAGGTCAAAACCATTTCAGACCCTGGGGTATTCCAGAGATGACCCTGTTAGCACCATACCTACCTGACTGAATGTTAGTTGTCTGTTTTCTTTAAGGCATATCATATAGGCTAATTATTTTGCTATTGTCTCCTCCTCAGACACTGAAAACAAGTAAAACATCCATTTAAGAGAAGGCAAACGACAAGAATATGGTCTATTTTCTCACAGTCATGAAGTAGTAGTAATATTTTAAATTTCTTGACAATAAAGTTGGAGATAAAATTGAACATGGAAGTGGAGCATGGAACAAAGCAACTTACACTACATTTTCTCTGTATTCATTAAACCATAAATGCTATATACTTTCAACCATAGTGCCTACTTTTCTTAAGCTTCTTAGCAGAAACCAAATCTTTTGGCATCTCATTTGGCATGTGTATTTCCAGATAAAAGACACAAAGGAGGCTGATCTTCAAAGATTATCTTTTTCTAAAAATGGCATCCCTCATTGCCTTTTTATATGGGGTGAATAAAAGTGACTCTATATTTTCAGCACATACAGTATCCTTGGTACAGAATTATCCTGTGCCACAAAAGAGAAAAGTACATAATACTGAAAATAATGAGCAATAACAATTTCCTGCACGAAGATAATGGCCATTCTTCTCTGGCTCCACTAATCCAATGACTCAAAAAACTCAGAGCATAGAAAACAATGAAATGCCTCTTCATTGTCCAGTTTGAACAAACCTAGATTCTAAAGGGCCAGGACCAGATATCACTGAAGTTAATCCAAATGATTCTATTAGAGCCATGAAAGAGTTTTCCCTTTAATCACAAAAGCAGCAGCACCTCCCAAGGAAATGGGACAAGACTTTAAAGAGATAGGTTCTTAGCCCATGGAGCAGTCCCTAAGGATAGGAATGGGCTTCCCAGGTGGTGCTAGTGGTGAAGAACCTGCACAGGAATAGACTCCATTTACTGAGTGCTTCAGGCTTTCTTGGTAGCTCAGCTGGTAAAGACTCCACCTGCAATAGACAACCCCGGTTTGATTCCTGCGTTGGGAAGATGCCCTGGAGAAGGGAACAGCTATCTTCTCCAGTATTCTGCCTGGAGAATTCCATCGACAGAGGAGCCTGGCAGGAAAAGAGTCAGACACGACTGAGCCACTTTCACTTTCATTGGGTGCTTACTATATGACAAGCCCTTTGTTATGCATTTTAAATGCATTTCTCATTTAATTATATCAGCAATCATGCCCCATTAGATAATAATTCGGTTAGATATACTGTGGCATAGACAAGTTGATTGACATGTCCAAGGCTGAATAGTGAGGAGAAGTACATGATTTTATCCAAGGACTGCATGTCTCCAGCACCCATGCTTTTAATCTCTATGAATAATGCTTCCCTTAGTTCTATAGCAATGTGGAGTTATAATACACCTAGTAATCCACTTAATCAATCTCACATTCAGGGTGGAACCCCATTTGTAGAATCTTTGACATGCATTTATACTCTATTTTAGCTCTGTCTAAACATTTTTAGTAATGGAGACACTAGTGTGAGAGAAGGGAAAGAGAAAAACAAAACAGACACACACACACACACACAAACACTGTTTGTATCACCTTAATATTCATTCTCACAAAAATCTGAAAGATATACCATCACAGACATTTTATAAATGAGGAAGTTGAGAGATTCAAAGAGGTTGGGTAAGTGGTCCTAAGGCATGCAATCAGTAAGTGGTGAGGCTTGTTCTTCTGGTTCTAAAGCTCAAGGTCTTTCCCTTCCACTAGCCTACCTACTTCTGAAGAGGTACTAGTTACATGGCATTAATTCCATTTTTGAATATAAGATAAATGCTTATAGTGAACTTTTTCCATATAGGCTCACAAGGTAGGCAGATAGAACTGACATGTTCCTTGAAAGTTTCACATGTTGGCCATTGATCTTCTGTTGGAAGCAATACATGGCAAATTTAAGCTTTCCTTGAAATAGCAGATTTTCAAATACTTCAGGTGTGTTATCATATTTCTTCCTTATCTAGGCTTATTTTCAGCATGGGTGAAATGAGTTTCCTCCCTAGTTCCTCTATGTTTTCCTCCTGTTTTTTTCAAATATTATTTAAAACTGTAGTTTCTGTGTTTTTGCATTTTTAAACACAAGTGACTATATTAGCATTTCATCTATAGCTTTAAAGATAAAAAGATCTAAAAGTGATAATTTTCAAAGCATATTTAAACCTCATCATCTGCATATTGACAGAGTACCAAAGCCTTTGCCATCCTATTTCTGTTTCTCTGGATTGACAATGTTGTTCTCAAAATGAATTATTGAGGACTGAAAAAAATAGTCTAGATGAGACCTGACCTTGTGCTGAACCCTGCATTTCTGTTAGAACAGTGCTATTTCTAGTAGTTATCTTATCTGATTGGATAGAAGTAAGGCAGAAGTTGAATAGTTCTATCTGGTTCTGGTCATATTACATCATGTGAACTAAAAAATGAGTATGAAAGTGTGCAAGTGAAAATTGCTCAGTCCTATCTGACTCTTTGCAACCCCACAGACTGTACAGTCCATGGAATTCTCCAGGCCAGAATACTGGAGTGGGTAACTTTTCCCTTCTCCAGGGGATCTTCCCAACCCAGGGATCAAACCCTGGTCTCCTACACTGCAGGCAGATTCTTTACCAGCTGAGCTACCAAGGAAGCCCAAGAATACTGGAGTGGGTAGCTTTTCCCTTCTCCAGGGGGTCTTCCCAAACCAGGAATTGAACCGGGGTCTCCTGCATTGCAAGCAGATTCTTTGCCCCCTGAACTACTTGGGAAGCAAAGAATAAGTATAATAAATACAGTTAAGTTTAGACTCTTAAACTGATCCTATTGAGATAGTTAGGGAGTTTGTGATTGACATGTTCACACTGCTATATTTAAAATGGGTAACCAACAAGGTCCTAGTGTATAGCACAGGGAACTCTACTCAGTGTTATGTGGCAGCCTGGATAGAAGAGTTTGGGAGTGAATGACTACATGTACATATATGGCTGAGTTCCTTTGCTGTCCACTTGAAATTGGCATAACATTGATAATCGGCTACGTGTGTGCACATAAGTCGCTTCAGTCATGTCCAACTCTTTGCAACCCTATTGACTATAGCCCACAAGGCTCTTCTGTCCATGGGATTCTCCAGGCAAGAATATTGGAGTGGGTTGCCATGCCCTCCTTGAGGATCTTCCCGACCCAGGGATCAAACCCAAGTCTCCTATGTCTCCTGCATTGGCAGGTGTGTTCCTTACCACTGCAATATAAAATTAAAAGTTGAAAAAAATTGATCTTATTGATGAAATACAATATTATTTGACTTGTGTACTTCCTTAGCTAAAAACACTTTTCAATTCTCATTTGGAATATAGTTGCTGCTGCTGCTAAGTCACTTCAGCAGTGTCTGACTCTGCACGACCCCAGAGACAGCAGCCCACCAGGCTCCCCCATTCCTGGGATTCTCCAGGCAAGAACACTGGAGTGGGTTGCCATTTCCTTCTCCAATGCATGAAAGTGAAAAGTGAAAGTGAAGTCGCTCAGTCATGTCCGACTCTTAGCAAACCCATGGACTGCAGCCTACCAGGCTCCTCCATCCATGGGATTTTCCAGACAAGAGTACTGGAGTGGTTTGCCATTTCCTTCTCCATGGAATATAGCTACTTATAGCTATTTGATGAAATACAACAAAAATTAGTTATGTGTGTGTATCACCCAGCTTTGACCAACAATATTGTTCACAAGTTTATTTCCTACTCTTATTATTTGTAATAATCATCTTCAAGGTAATGATTTGCTACTACTTTTAGCCCTTCCCTTCTCCAGGGCATCTTCCCAACCCAGGGATCGAACACAGGTTTCCCACATTGCAGGTGGATTCTTTCCCAGCTGAGCCACCAGGAAAGCCCCACTTTCACTTATTTCCCACTCTTATTTATTTCTAATAGTCACCTTCAAGGTCATGATTTGCTACTACTTTAAATTTAGACAAGGGTTCAAATTAAATTCCTAAAGAGAAGTTGTGAAAATACTTTGAATATTTTCTTAGAATGGACTAACCATATAGCTTTCTAAAAGAAATATTCTGGAGAGAAAACATCCATGCACATACTTATTGGCTGGCAAGAAGAGAATAAATATCACCCATAATATTGTACCTATTCCTCATATCTCAACATGCTTTCCATTCACTCTTAGCCAGATGCCCTCTACATATGAGGTACAGCAGAATCTTAAGCATTAGAATTAACCTTTTTCATGCAAAGATTTCATTTTCATACTGTTTCTATTTTCATATAAGGGGTAAGCTTTCTCCTTAAAATTTAGCAAACCTGACTATACAAAAACCATAGTTAGGGAGATATATTGTTAAGAGCAAGATTGAGGTTTAAAAATTAATAAGTAAAATGGTAAGTGTACCATTTGTTCTGATGTCGTTTAATTCATGTCCAACTCTTTTGCGACCCCATGGACTGTAGCCCGCTAGGCTCTTCTGTCACAGGCAATAATACTGGAGTAGATTGCCATTTCCTTCTCCAGGGGATCTTCCTGATCCAGGGATGGAACCCTTGTCTCCTGCATTGGCAGTCAGATTCTTTACCACCGAGCCACCTCAGTATGTGCTAACTGTTGTATACACTTTGGGAAAAGAAATATAAAAAATGGACTATTTAAAAAAATATTACATAGCTTGGGGGGAGATGAGATTAACACATGTGAAACAACAGATAATTGGAGAGGACATTTCATAATTGCTATATTGAAAGAGGTTCCAAGATCTGTATAACTATGGAGAAGGACACCTATGAGGGATAAAGTAGCGAAGATTTTAAGAAAAAAGTGATCTCTCAATTGGGTCTTGGACTATGAGCAATATACAGTTAAAAATAAAGGGAAACACTTTTCATTGTTGAGTTAAAAAGAAGGGGAACAACTGACCAGAGGCTAGGAAATAAGAATCAGTCTAATAATTAGGGAAAGTGAAATGAAAACCATACTGCAGTGTAAAGCTTCATGCTTGGGCAAGATCTTAAATGAGGCTGTGTGGCAAGGGTAATCTAATTATAAAGTGTCATGAATATCTGGAAAGAAGCTTTGGTGTGGTGGGTAATTGGAAGTCAATAAGTTCCTGAGCAGGAGAGAGGTGTTACACAATGGTGCTTTATTTACAAAAAAAAATCTGCTAGTGGGCTGCAGGATAGAATTAAGAGAAGAGAATAGAAGAAGCCAGGTAGAAAATTCCAGAGTAAATGAAGCGTGATTATCAAAGTCTAATATTCCACCATTCTTGGAAATGGTGTCATTGGTAACATTATAGCAAAGATCTAAAGTTCATGAGGTATTTCTAAGATACTGGGTTTACTTGCCTTTTTCGTCTCCCTTTCCACCCTCCCACCTACCCTTCTTATCATCTTTCCTTTCTTCCTTCTCCTTTCCTTTGTTCTTTCTTTCATTTTTTCTACTTTCCTGAGCATATACATTTAACATTATTCCACATTAATCTTGACTCAATCAAGATTAAGAATTTGAGGAGATGTAGTTCTTTTTTAGATAATTTATGGTCACTGTTTTTACTGAATCTTTTACATCAATTTAATGATGGAGGTTTAATCATAATGGCATATCCACAGGTCACATGACCACAAAGTAGTATCAGTAGTATATAATTATTTAAGTTGCTCATTTAGTATTTGAATGAGTCATAATACCATATTTATTAAAAAGGAGACCCTAACAAAAATCATTAAATCATAAAGTTTTTCATATATAAGTGAATAAAGAGTATTAAAAATAAAAACTTTGAGAGGCAAAAATAACAGTCTATTCACTGGAGAACATTTTAAGTAGCTTTCTCTGTACTCCACTGATGAAATTCTAAAATATAAGTCAACCACATCGTGAGGGGAATAAAAATACTCTCTTCCTTGGTGGGAATTATAGAGTCTGCAGGCATTCCTTCTAATAAAGTAAGCTACCTGTTCTTTATGCATGCCCTGCTTTTTCTCTCTTCCATTTGAAGTAACTCGTTTCTTTCTCTTAACAGAACGCATTTGTCAATATCAACCAGTCCTCCTCTGCAACACTGCATCGGCCCACATATTTATTCCCTGAAGTCGACTCAACAATATTTTTTCCCAGCCTATCTCACAATCAGCCCTGTAAGATCTACCCAGGAGTCTAGAATGTAATCGTAACTGTCTCTACACGGGAAGTCTATAAGAAAGAGATTTTTTTTCAGGGTGTACAATCAATATAGAAAGTTAATATAAAACATTTAGGACCCCTCAACTGCTTTAAAAATCAATAGTATTGAGTTGTTGTTTTTCAATCTATATTATCAAGATAATTGCTTCTAATTTTCACTTGGCTTTATCATGAAAAACAAGGCAGGAAGAGATGATCCCGCAAGGAATAGTCAGAAACCCTGTTTTTCTTTTATATTCATTAAGCGTAGCCATTGATTTTACTCTCATGCACAGCTCATGGTCAGGGAGTGTCAAGAACATCGCAAAAATCGATTCAGAGTAGAGCTAGTAAGCAAATACAGCAATGGAATTCCCAAAATCCCCATCAGGCCACAAGTTTTCGGTAAACATTTGATTCATTTCTGAAACCTGAAGCTTAAGAAGCATCTCTTTGGAGTCTGGAGTCATTGATATGTATGAGAGAACCCGACAAAGCTGTGTACATTTCATAAAGTGCACACACTTGGCAGAACTATTCCCATTTATGCTGTGTACCCCTTCTAATTATTTCCATTTCTGTGATGGTAAGCAGCAAAAGCATCTTCTATGGACAACTGTCTTCCTAGAAATGATCTTCAGGAAACAATGCTAAATACAGGACAGTAACAATTGATATTTCTATTTAAAAGCTACTATAAATACTATTAGCTATTCACAGATGGTAAGTAGCAATGCTATTTACCTACGATGCAAGAGACCTGGCTTGGGAAGACCCTCTGGTGAAGGGAATGGCTACCCACTCCAGTATTCTTGTCTTGAAAATTCCATGGGCAGAAAAGCCTGGTGGGCTACAGTGTATGGGGTTGCAAAGAGTCGGACATAAGTGAGCAACTTTCACTTTCATACATATATAGATATAATTACAATTAGCGGGACAACATAAATAATCATGTTATTACCTTAAGAATCAATGTGTGTAAAGAAGAAAAAAGAAACAAAAAATCAAAGAGGCTGAATAAAAACCCTGAAATTCTAAATTTGAATTAGAAACATCAATATGAGCTCCTGATGTATTTTATCCTCTTCTGGAACACAGAATTATCAATACAAACCAATGTGCCAGAAGGCAAGGAAGCTATCAACGGCTATTGAGGTCATGCTCAAAGAATGCAGGTGCCAACTCAAAGGGGCTTCTGCCGGCCAAAGGTAAGACAAACAGGATCAAAAATAACAATAGCTGCAGTGGACTGATACAGACGTACTTGTTATTACCAGTGACTTCATAATGATAAACACACAAACAACACAACGCCACACCTAGTGGTCATGTGTGGGGAGTTCTAGAGAAACAACTTGTTTTGAAAACTGCGAAGTAAAGGGAGCCATCAAGCATTGATTTTACCTTCACTGAACCAACTTGGCCTCCAGACAGTCAACCAGTTGGTGAGAGGAAGTTCTTTAGAGAATAATCTAGTTAATAAATAAGGAAAGAGTGGTAGAATATAGTCATTATATAAGCTCTAAATAGGTTTGGGCAAAGATTATCAGTGGCTGCTAAAACTGTTACTGTTACGGGCTGCATCGTGTCCCCCTAATTTCATATGTTGAAGCCCTAATTCCCAGTACCTCAGAATGTGACCTTATTTGGAGATAAGGTCTTTACGGAAGTAGTCAAATTAAAGTAGATTACTAGGGTAAGCCCTAATCCAATATGACTGGTGTCCTTATATAAAAAGGGACATGATGGCACCAGAAGGAAGTGACATAGGCTGAAGTTGGTCATCTGTATGCCAAGGAGAGGGACCTGGAGTAGATCCATCTCTCACAGCCCTTGATAGGAATCAACACTTCTGATTCCAAAACTTTGAGACAATAAATTTCCAAGTCACTCATTTCGTTACAGCAGCCCTAGCAAACAAATGCTGTTATATAAAATTAATAGAAGTTTGATAATGGATACTTCAGGTTGTCATTGCCTGAATCAGCACATCAAAGTTCATTCACATCATAAAAACAGAGATAGGCAGGCATTTTGTGTCTTCTGATAAAAGTACATAATACGCCTGGCTTATGAAGCAGTCTCACCAAAGCACAACAAAATAACTAATCCGGATCTGATTAAGCCTCATATATGAGGCATAAAACAACACATGTACAACAAGTGAAAACAATCACAAAAAACAGCACAGATCTTTAAGAAAAAAAACTTTCTAGGGAGAAAATAAAGGAATAGGAAACATTTAGAGCAAAAGAAAATTTAGAAAAATTTACCAGCCAAATGCAAGGTGTGTACATGTTTGGACCTGCTTTTAAAAAGTTAATAAATTATGAGACAGGAAAAATTAGGTTCAATCTCTTACTGTTGATATCTGTAAAGTTAAAATAATAATAGTACAAAGTTCATAGTGTTATGGTAAAAATTAAATATGACAATATGGGTAGAGCACTTAGCACAGTGCTTGATGTATAGGATAATTTCAATTATTTATATACTTGAGTATTCTTCGAATTCCTGATACAGTTGTTATCAGTATTAGTTAGAATGATGTGCCATGCACATCCTACTCTGTATGTGCTTACAGTGGGTGCACACAAGCCCACATACACACTCTGCAACATATGGAGTCTCAGTGTCAGCCTACACTGAGCTGGAAGACTTTAAACTACCCCTTCCATTCCTCATTCTCATGTAGCCCTTGAAATGTCACCTTTGATAGGAGATGCAGGAAAATAACATTGTGAAAGTCTGAAAGAAAAGCCAAGGCAAGGGTTAGGAGAGGGAGGCAAAGAGCATTTTAAGGCAGTTAAATACGCCACTAAACGTCTTCTGAGAATTAGGTTGTTCCATGCCTTCTATCTTTGAGGAAAGATAAACACAATCTTTTAGCACCCACAGGGCGAGGCCTCAGAGACAATCTGTGCTTTTCAGCCAGCTGGATCATGTTTGGACAAGAAGCAGAACACATCTGGTCATTAATAGTGATAATGGCCCTTTGGTTAAAAGCTATCATTTTGACATAGGAAATGTTGCAGCTGACCACTATCATGAGTTAGGTTACTGCATCTTACAAATTTTCATTTCAATTTTTCAAACATTATTTGGTTTGAGAAAGAGGATACAAAGGTGAAAGAAATACAGTTTGCATTTTCAACAAATATACAATCTTGTTTGCATCACAGGAAAATAAGATAATACATCCTAAGAGAGTTATAAATCTCATGGGCATTTAGTAGATTAAAGTGAAATAAGGTATCAGATGAGAACAAGTTTTTATGTGGTTGAGAATACTGTAAAAATCCTCATAAAAAAATAGGGTCTCTTCTTTCTAAGGAAAGAAGAGAGATGGAGTAGGGGAAGCTATATGGGAATAAAGAAGAGAGGACATTTCAGCAGGGCTGGAGGGTTGCCACATGAAATACAGGATGCCTAGTTAAATGTGAATTTCAAGTCAAGAACTAATAGTTTTAGTATAAGAATGATCTATAAAAAATTTGGGATCTACTTGAATTTGAAATGCACTAGATGTGTTTAGAGAAAAGTTGTTTTATAAAAGTTTAGGCTTCATAAAGAAAGGAAATGTTTGAAAGACATTTTGGTCATATGCAGAAGCAGAGGGTCTCAGCTTCCAGACAGGAGAATGAAAACTTAATTTTATGGGGACTGCAGAGATATTTTTGGTTTGTTTTTATCTTTTTTAATGTGGGATTGATATGATCTGACATGCATGGTAGGAAGGATATGATGAAAATGATGAGAACAAGTAAAATTAAAATAGGAAATTGGCCAGGAAGTAACAGAGAGTTGAGCTGTTAACTGAGGTGATGGAAGTGGTTTGGACATGGCAATGGTCTAGACAGAGAGGAAGCATCAGATTGGATCTTGGGACAAAAGAGGTCGAGAGTCAAGGATGCCTACGCGTCTCTGTCTATGGACTATGAGGCTGATGTCTTTTGTTAGTAGTTGTGTAAGGAGGAAAAGCTGATCTGAGGGAAAACGGATAATGCAAAATAGGGGTCATGTCAGTAATAACTGTCAGGGCAAGCCTCCACATACAGATGCTCGGCAAACAATTAAAAATATTTTTCTAATCTCAATGATTTCATATTTAAGGTATTTAAGCTGTTAAATTCAACGAGTTGCTCAAAATTCAAGGAACCCCTCTAGTTCACAACCAGAGACAAAAAACATTGATAGAACAGCAAAAAGACAGAAGAACAAGAATAATGAAAAAAATTGTGCTTGGAAATTCTGAACTCAAGGTCAATCAATACTCTTAAAATCATCCAGAGAGGTCAAGACTATAGACTGAGAACCAGCAATAGTTCTGGTAATTTTTGACATGTTTTAGGAATGGAACACGGGTGGGAGCCATGCCTTTGGAGAGTACAGAATAGATGGATGGTGAGGAAATAGAGGAAACCAAAGCTATTCAAGGAGTCGTGCTTGAAGACAAAAGAGAAGTGAAGGTGCCAGCAGGGGAAGATTAATAAAGAAGAGAGCAAAATCTGAAGAGCGTCCAACAAGAAGATTAAATGCGGATGTGGAGAGATAAGCCTTAGAAAGAAGAGAGAAACTTCCTCAGAGTTAAATGAAAGAAAGGGAGGACAGACAGAATTTTAAGGATTTGATGTGTGATATTGAGGCAGCTGATATTTTGTATCCACTTTTGAGTAAGAAAGGAAGTGACATTATATGCCTTGAGAGGAGCAGGATGGAGAGCTCATGGCTCATGGAGAAATCCCATTGCCTGCCATATCTTACAGCACATCACAGACCCCCATCCTTTATATGGATTCCTGTCAAAGTGGAAGAGGAAGTAATAATGATTGCAGGGTTATTTTTTGGTGTGACACATTTTGTTGCAGCAAGGGAAATCTGAGCTTAAGAAGCACAACAGAATGTAGTTTTTTCCTCTGTGCTGAATGCCTGTTGCACAGTAGCAGCAGACCTCTCAGACACCACTCTCTTATTTTAGAGGTTTTACAGAACTGTGTGCCATCTCTGGTGTGTACAATATGATTTGACATAGTTCACAAAAATAGCAAACAGCTAACTCTATTCTTGTGTCCTTTATATAAACTAAGTTAGAGCATCTCACGTTGAGTTTGAATATAGCAAAATGTGGAATCCATTTAATGATATGGTCTTATGACTTTGGATTTCCTGATTAAAGGGCCTTTCAGGTACATTCAGAAAATCCCATTGACACCATAATTGCTTAAAAAAAAAAAAACCCCAGTGATACATGGTCTCAATTGCTGATGACTATAGCTGGACTTAACGGATAAGGCAAGAAGTTTCAATCTCCTGATTCTTTGTCTAGAATCGGTATGGTCATAACTATGTGAATACCTATGTTATACTATAAGGATTTTCTGGTGCATGGGCTTAGGAAGCGACAATGGCAATTATTCCTGAAAAGGCAACTACAAAGAAAAAAGTGAAGATTGTCCTATCCAAGCCTAGGAAATGTTATATCAGAGGATTGAAAATGAATAAGCCATGATATAGAATCATAGAAGCAATGAAATTGAGATTTGAAAGAGAATTTAGGAATGATTTTGTCCAATCCCTGTCTCTTTAAGGCTGAGTAATCTGAAACTCATAGAGGAAATAGCTTATTGAAGAGTACAAACTAGCCAGGCCACATGTGTCTTTGACTCAAAGTCCCAGGTGTCTCCACTCTGCCACAATGACAAATTTCTACCCAGTTTCTGGATAATTGATCCCAGAGACAGAATAATAGGTATACCGTACATACTAGGCACTCAGTGAATGCTTTCTTAATTGAACAACTGTATCTCTGTCTCTGACACACGTAGGAGTTAGAGAAACACCCTTACTATATAGCTTTTCCACTAAGGCTTATAACATAGTAAGGCTATATCAGGCACAATAACTTTAAAGAAATATAGCTTAGTATTTACATGTATTAACAGCCCACTCCAGTACTCTTGCCTAGAAAATCCCACGGCAGAGGAGCCTGGTAGGCTGCAGTCCATGGGGTCGCTAAGAGTCGGACATGACTGAGCGACTTCACTGTTCACTTTTATGCATTGGAGAAGGAAATGGAAACTCACTCCAGTATGCTTGCCTGGAGAATCCCAGGGATGGGGAAGCCTGGTGGGCTGCTGTCCATGGGGTCGCACAGGTCAGACACGACTGAAGCAACTTAACAGCAGCAACAGTAACAGCAGCAACATATTCATTATTTCATAAAAACTTCCCAATAATGAATCAGATGTTATTAGCCCATTGTTGCACCTGATAAAACTAAGTAAGGGTCAGTTTATAACTTAAGGTCAAGCAGTCAGAGAATGAAACCAGCTTTGATCCTCTGACTCCAGATGGCCATGCTTTCTTTGTTATACCTTATGGTTTCTCCAGGACATTTATAATCTCTAGGGAAAAGAAAACCTAATCTGTGAGGGAAAAGATAGAAAGACAGAGGAGGGGAAAAATATTAGAACAAATGTGAGGCTTTTACGGAGAAAACTGATGCCAGAAAGAGATCAGAGATCAGGTAACAGATGAAGGATTTGTGTTTTCTTTGAGAGATCTGTTGCCGGGCTCCTAGCTACAAAGTCATGGGTTGGCTCCAAAGAGGAGAAAGCAACGCTATGTAACTTGGAAGAAGGTATTGACTTTAAGTGTATCTGAAAGACAGTGGGATGAGAAAAGCACACCATTCTTATGGGAATCAAGATCTGGACTTTAATCCTAATTCTATCATTTGTTGTCCCTTAGATCAGGCCCTTTCCCCTTCTGGGCCTCAGTTATCTTAATTTAAAATGAGGTTCAAATGTTCAACTTCATTGTTCTCAACTAATTTTCTTCTTTTGCAGCATTGCCATTAGTAGAGACTGCCAATAATTTAGAAAAAATTTGAAATTGCCACCCACATTCTTACTTGCAAAACATCTAGTTGCTTTAAAAAACAAACAAACAAACAACTTTTTATATACAGTTGAAAAATCACATACAGTGAATATACACATTGTGGCCCATCAGCCTACTAAAGTGGGTCATGGGTTAAATAGTTATTCTCCCAGAAAACTTTATAAGGATAATTCATCACTTTGTACGTTAGTTATATAGAATGGAAGCTACATAGGTAATAGAAAAATCACACCTGATTTCCATTGTATGACCATCACTAATGACTACCACTGTGCTCTTGCATTAGTAGATTTTATCTGTAGTAATATCAATACACTCAAGAGACTTCGTTTATTTCATCATTTTTTCTGAGAGGACTTTAGGTCAGAGATTTTTAACTGGAGTTGACAGAAGAATTGATGCTTTTGAACTGTGGTGTTGGAGAAGACTCTTGAGAGTCCCTTGGACTGCAAGGAGATCCAACCAGTCCATTCTGAAGGAGATGAGCCTTGGGATTTCTTTGGAAGGAATGATGCTAAAGCTGAAACTCCAGTACTTTGGCCACCTCATGAGAAGAGTTGACTCATTGAAAAAGACTCTGATGCTGGGAGGGATTGGGGGCAGGAGAAGAAGGGGGCAACCGAGGATGAGATGGCTGGATGGCAACATTGACTCAATGGACGCGAGTCTGAGTGAACTCCGGGAGATGGTGATGGACAGGGAGGCCTGGCGTGCTGCGATTCATGGGGTCGCAAAGAGTCGGACATGACTGAGAGACTGAACTGAACTGAACTGAACTGAGTACTGAAAGGATGAGAAAATTCCAAAGATCATTTTGCCAAGATCAACTGATACTATGTCACTGTGCAAAGGAAGACCAAAGCTATCAACTAAATAACCAACCATTAGGTTAAGTTGAAAAATTTTATCACGGATGCATTCTTTTCACTTGCATGTTTTCAGATATCAGATACACGTTAATTATACACTTTTGGCCCTCAAGTACAGTTTTACCTTGGCATTGATGCTATATAAAAGGATTTTAGGGGAATTATGACCACTCTAAAACAATAGGAGAATTTTATTTTTTGTGATTCTCAAAAGGATCACAAAAGGTGACAACAAAGATT
The DNA here is from genome assembly GCF_016772045.2 of Ovis aries. NCBI lineage: Eukaryota > Metazoa > Chordata > Mammalia > Artiodactyla > Bovidae > Ovis > Ovis aries. The sequence continues at coordinate 66,499,465 of NC_056059.1, read as the reverse complement.
AAAGAACCAGCACACTTCATATCCTACAATAATATGTTACAATTCAGATATTTTCTGGTAAAACTGGAAGCTGATTTGAATTGTAGCCTAAAAGTTTTAGTAAACTTTTAATTACATGAAGGTTAGTAATAGACCTCTATCAGTGTACAAGACCTCTTTTATACTTGATTCTTAAAAAAATAAACACAGTGTGATGAAAAATATTGCTGAGAAAAAGATAAATAAAGAAACATTCATGGATTAAAAAGCTTCATAACTTTAAATCAATTCTCTCTGCACTGCTGTAGAGATTGAATACAATCTCAGTTATAATTCCAGCAGACTTTTTTGGATAGAAATCGAGAAGTTGATCCTAGAAGTTATATAGTGAGATGCAAAGGTATTAGCATTTCCAAAACAATCTTAAACAGTCAGTATAAAATTGAAAGACTTATGTGACTTCATGACTTACCTTATAGATATTGTAATTAAATAGTGTGATATGGTAATTAAATAGTGTGATACTGTCTAAGGATGGACATAGAGAACAAAGGGACAGAATAGGACCTAAAAATAGACCCCACTCATCCAGTCAAAGGTACCAACACAATCTAATGCAAAAAGCAAAGACTTTTCAATAAATAGGGCTAGAATAACTGGATAGCCATATGGAAAAGAAATGAACTTCAACCCCTACCTCATAAGAAACAGAACAATTAACTTAAAGTGGATCATATATATGAAAAAAAAGTGGAAACACATAAATTTAAGGGAATGAAATCACTCTGAATTTTCTCAGAGTCACCAACAAAATATTTTCCAATTTCTTCAGAATATTGTTTCCAAATTCATAATAATTTCATAATCAAGTAGCTACACAGAATACCCAGAAAACATTCAGTCTGGGTAGACCTGAGATAATCAAGCAATTGCCTAAAGATGTAACCAAGAATAAACTAGATGTGAAATCTATCCAACAAAAACATATTCCTATTACTATGTTTATTATTTAAAGATAAGAACAAATCATTTACTTTTGATGGACAAAGTTGTCTAGCTTTAGCTCAAATAGTTCTAAAGAGATTTTTCTGAACTTTAATATAATTGTATTATCAAGATTAGAGAGTCTACATATTTACCTACTTGCCTTTCTCCCTTCTGCGCATTTCTAAAAGTAAAAGTTAACGACATGCACAACAGCAATAAAATATGAAACACAAAGCTCTTTACCGGAGTCCGTAGAGAACTGTTCCATCAGGATGCAGGCGGATCATGCGATTTTTCACTGTAACCCCATGCACAAAGGATTTCTTGTCATTCAGAAAGTAGGTGTCTGGTACCCAGAGTTGATCAGCCACCCTGTTGTCTAGTGTGAGGTTTAGTGGGATTCCAGAATAAGAAAGCCTTTTGTCTTTCCAAGACTGCTGGAAATACATGGTGAGAGTATAATCCTGTAAAAGAAAGGAAACCAAAAAAAAAAAAAAAGAATTTTACCATCATCATCATCATCATCATCATTTTCTTCAGTTCAGCTAAAAGCCTTTTTGTTAAGAACCTGATGGTATGTGGTACTGTGGATGCCCAGAGACTCCGCATTCTTCAGGCCTGCTATGAGGTTACATTTGAATATGCTGTGAGTTGCACCTCCAAGTATAAGGTAACCAACAGGTTAGAAGTACTAGAGCATGCAGAAGCATTTGTACCAATATAGAGTAAATCCATTTAATTGAATTTTAACGTTTGAAGTTAAGGTCATGAAATCACGGGGAAGGCTATTAAGGGAAGTTGTACTTAGAGATTTATGTTCACAAATATCTACCCCTGGATGTTGTATTTATAGTACTGTTTTGAAGGAGTATGTTTGTTAAATAATAACTAAAAATGGGTGCATTTATAAGGAAAAGATGTGCTCTAAACTGCAAATACCTTCTGAATGAATAGTGTTGTTTGCCTTATAAAGGTTATCAGTTTCCATTATCTGGATTTTTATAGCAAATTATGACTTGTCTATCAATCGTAAAAAGTAGTTTATGTAGAACATGTGGATGGAGATACTCATTTGGCCTGAGAACGGACATGAGCAGTGTGTGTGCTTGCTCAGTTGCTTCAGTCTTGTCTGACTCTTTGCCACCCTAAGGACTGTAGCCCATCAGGCTCCTCTGTCCATGGTATTCTCCAAGCAAGAATACTGGAGTGGGTTGCCATTCTCTTCTCCAGGGGACATTCCCAACCCCGGGGATGGAACCCAGGTCCACTGCATTGCAGGCAGACTCTTTACCATCTGAGCCACCAGGCAAATTGTCCATTAAAAGAATATGAGGTCACAATAACATCATAAAGGCTTAAGTTGTGGGTCCCAGTATCATTAAAAAAAATGGTTTACTTTTTCTTTTAAAGGACATTTATCTGTCAATAGCTTTAGCTGAATGCATTAGCAACAATTAAGAAAACACAATATAACTCCTGCACAACTCTGTATACTGCCATTGTTTTATATATATATATACACATACATACATATATATATGTGTATATATATATATACATACATATATATACACATACAACTCTTTGAGAAACCAGCTGAGCCACAGGGGAAGTCCATGAAATTAAAAGACGCTTGCTCCTTGGAAGGAAAGTTATGACCAACCTAGACAGCATATTAAAATGCAGAGACATTAGTTTACCAACAAATGTCCATCTAGTCAAAGCTATGGTTTTTCCAGTAGTCATGTATGGATGTGAGAGTTAGACTCTAAAGAAAGCTGAGTGCCAAAGAATTGATACTTTTGAACTGTGATGTTGGAGAACACTCTTGTGAGTCCCTTGGACTGCAAGGAGATCCAACCAGTCGATCCTAAAGGAAATCAGTCCTGAATACTCACTGGAAGGACTGATGTAGAAGCTGAAACTCCAATACATTGGCCACCTGATGTGATGAAATGACTCATTGGAAAAGACTCTGATGCTGGGAAAGACTGAAGGCAGGAGAAGAAGGGGATGACAGAGGATGAGATGGTTGGATGGCATCACCAACACAATGGACATGAGTTTGAGTAGGCTCTGGGAGTTGGTGATGGACAGGGAAGCCTGGCATGCTGCAGTCCATGGTGTCGCAGAGTTGGACACGACTGAGTGACTGAACTGATTTGAGAAACATTGACTCTGCTCAGGCTTTCCTGGTAACTCGGACAGTAAAGCATCTGCCTGCAATGTGGGAGACCTGGGTTTGATCCCCAGGTCGGGAAGATCCCTGGAGAAGGTAATGGCAGTCCACTCCAGTACTCTCGAAAATTCCATGGATGGAGGAGCCTTGTAGGCTACAGTCCATGGGATCACAATGAGTCGGACACGACTGAGCGACTTCACTGGTTCACTGACTCTGCTCATGTCTTACATCTGGGTCAACTGTACTTCATCTAGATCCCTATGTGGATATTAATGCATTTGTGAAATATCCTAAATGATATTGTCTTCAATATTTATTCTGGACAATGAGTTCCAATGTCCTTTAACCACTATATTCGAGAATGTTTACATTGTTTAGTCAGAAACAAACTTACAATAATTTAATTCTTTCATGTTCAATGAGAAGGACATTTGCTCGCTATTAATCATACAATATCCCTTTTATAGATCTGAAACTTCCTTCCACCCTACCTTCACTTAAAGGAGAACAGAAAAAGAGAACCTACAGGGTTATGTACACTTCTCTTCTCAACTGCTGACATTCTCATTTGCACCCTCTTCAAGTTGTAAACATCATACCTTTTTGGAGTACAATAGATCGGACAGATTCTGAGCCTTAGATTCTAAAACATCTTGATGCCAAAATCTACCACTTGTAGAGCTATGTAACCATGAGCTACTAACTTAACCCACTGTTATCTCCAATGTCTCACTTCTAAAATAAAAATAATAGCATTTTATTGGCTTATTGAAAACATTGCTTAGGAAAATTCGGGTGCAGGTATTTTAGAAACTAGCATGCTAAACAAATAGATTATCTTCAGAATTATTCACTGCTGTTTAAAGATTAATATACTTCCAAACTACTTGTAATGTACATATTTATTTTCATAGGCATTGCCACTTTTAAAGAGATGTTTATAAAAGAACTTGTAGGCAGAAAGACCCCAGTAACCATGAAAATAAGCGCTTGTCTGTGTTGTAAGTCTTGTTGGGGTCTTGTTTGTAATTCAGACAATGTAATACAACTAATAGCTATCTCAAGCTACATTATTGTAAACATTGTCACAGGCATCAGCATGACCAGCAACGGGTTATGTGTTTCACTACTCATGCTGAATACTCATTAACCTCCAGCTCTCTCAAGTGCTGCAGAGGATTTCCTCACAATAAGACTATGAGGAAAAATCCTTACCCTACATTCTCTTCATTAAAAGGAGTTTTAATGTGTGATGAGGAAAAACTTATTGTAAAGTACAAATGATTATAATGACATAATATTCTATTAACTAATGTTATAATTAAAATATTCTTGTGGTAAGTAAACAATGGCGGGTGGAAGGAGAAAATAACGTCAACTTGAGTGACCTCCGCATAAATTAAGTGCATGCATGTGTGTGTGTGTGTGTGTGTGTGTGCGTGTGTGTCTGTGTGTGCTTGTCCCTTTCCCTTTCTGGAAAATCTTGTTTTCTGTAAAGAAAGAACTATACACATGTACTGAGATCTTTGCTCTATACAACTTGCTCTGTTTTCAATAAATATTGACTAAACATCACACCATGTTTCCCAATTAAAGCAGTAATTTACTCTATGTGCAATAAGAAATCATTCAGTGGAAATTTATGTTGTTGTTCAGCTGCTCAGTAGTATCTGACTCTTTGTGACCCCGTGGACTGTAGTACCCAAGGCTTCCCTGTCCTTCACCATCTCCCAGTTTGCTCAAACTCATATCCATTGAGTCAAGATGCCATCCAACCATCTCATATTCTGTAGCCCGGTTATCCTCCTGCCCTCAATCTTTCCCAGCATCAGTGTCTTTTTCAATGAGTCAGCTCTTTGCATCAGGTGGCCAAAGTATTAGAGCTTCAGCTCCAGCATCAGTCCCTCCAACGAGTATTCAGAGTTGATTTCCTTTAGGATTGACTGGTTTGATCTTGCAGTCCAAGAGACACTCAAGAGTCTTCTCCTTAGCACCAGAGTTGGAAAGCATCAATTCTTCAGTGCTCAGCCTTCTTTCTGGTCCATGGATGCTAGTAGTTAACTCTAGGAAGTGGGTGATGCAGAACAAGTACCTTTTAGGACTTTTCTTCTTATGCATTTCTAGGGTTATCATCTTAATCTAGGACCTGATTCTATGATAAATGCAAATATGGACCCATGAGTTTGATAACCTTCAAAAAACTTTTTGAAACTAATGATAATTGTGATGATAATTATGCACAATGTGGAAAGACTTAAAACAGAGTAATATATCCTTCCTATGCATATTTTACCACAAGCATGATAATAATTTCCTTCTAGAAAATGCTATATGCTCTGTGGTTTCCATAGAGCTTCATATCTATTATTACATTTCATTCTCACCACCTCATGAGATAGGCAAATTCTCCCTAAGAGAATTTATGTTTACATCTCTAGGAAACTACTTACTGAATTTTAAATAATTTTTTTTTCTATCTGCACTTTAGTACAAATATTTACAGTCATATCTGCATATAATAAAGCCTAAATATTCTTTGGTGTAGTCTATTTTTTAGATGGAAAAGAAAGGCTTAAAATTGCTGTATTTTTTTTTCTCTGATACAACAGATTTTCTACTAATTTTTCATTAGGTCAAAGTGTAAGCACTCCAGGGAGGATGGAAATTTTTCATAAAGAAATGAAAGGTTTTGATACTTTGGCCAAGAACTCTAAAATCATTTTCCTTTCAGGTGTATGATATCGTTCAACTACCTTTCTCAAGTGTGCAAGCTACTCCTTGACAAAAGTGTGACATATTTAGAAACTATGGGCCATAGGAGATTCTTTGACACTGAAGCAAATTAATGGGATTAACTGGTATGAGATTCCTAATGAAATTAGTCAGGCCAATTCAGGCATGAGAGAATTTGATTCATTGAAGAAAAGCAGGATAAACAATATCAAGTCAGTAATCTCCAAAACCCATCCTTTTTAAATCTAAAAATGCTTAAAGAAATAAGAAAATATTTCTAATAAATATTTGATTCATTGAAGAAAAGCAGGATAAACAATATCAAGTCAGTAATCTCCAAAACCCATCCTTTTTAAATCTAAAAATGCTTAAAGAAATAAGAAAATATTTCTAATAAATGAAAGCAGTCCTTTTGGAGAATAAAGGTAATATTCTTTTATATACTTGTTTTTATTGAAGTACAGTTGATTCACAATTTAGTTTCAGGTTTACAGCATATGATTCAAAATTTTTATAGATTATATTCCATTTAAGGTTATTACAAAATATTTGTGATATTCCCTGTGCTGCACAATATATCCCTCTATCTTATTTGTTTTATACACAGACGTTTGTACCTCTTGATCCCCTACACCTATCTTTCTTGCTCCTCCCCTCTTCTCCCTTCCTGCTGGTAACCACTAGTTTATTCTCTATATCTGTGAGTCTGTTTCCGCTTTGTTATATTCCTTTATTTTATTTTTTAGATTCCACACATAAGTGACAACATACAGCATTTGTCTTTCCAAGATATGTAATCAACTTGTGTCCATCAACAGATAAATGTATATGGATATATATATATATATATAAAATGTCACTCAGCCATAAAAAGAATGGAATTTTGCCATTTATAACATGGATGAGCCTAGAAGGTACTATGTTTAGTGGAACGAGTCAGATAGAAAAGGGGAACATTCATTTTAGAGCAGTAGTTTTGAACTCTGGATGATTTTGTTAGCCAGAGAATATTTCACAATGCCTGAAGACAGTTTTAGTTGTCACAACTGAGAGTACTCTGTGTGCAGCTAATATCACAGAGAAGAACAAACCTGACTCCATGCGGGATCTATTCTTTCAGCTTTAATCTTTGTGCTCTGCTGCTGGTGCTGAGTCATGCTGGTTCTGCGCCTTTGTAAAAGATTGTTTCGTATAGCATGAAACATACATAATAGCCCTTGTTCATAATCTGCCTCATAGACTTGACCTTTGACGCTTTAACACTTTTCCATTTATACTGAGATGAAAAGCTGCAGAGCAGAGCATAACAATTGTCTTGTTGGAGGTTTACAGAAACCATGGTGACCAGACTTATGTTGACAGCTGAAAAAACAAAGGATTCTGGCATCAAGGAGTCTACACCAACCAGTCCCACCACCTCCCCTTTCAGTATAAAATAAGCCTGGATTCTAACGCAAATAAGATGGTTCTTTGGGACACTAGTCTGCCATCTTCTCAGTTTTCTGGCTTTCTGAATGAAGCCACTATTCCTTGCCCTAATACTTCACCTTTTGATTTATTGGTTTGTTGTGCTGCGACCAGTAAGAACTTGGACTTGGTAACACTAGCATCTTTGGGTAGTGGCCAGGTATACCCCCCAGCCTAAAACACTGCACCATGCATCCCCAATAACAAAGAATTAACTGACTCCAAATGTCAATAGTGTCAAGGTTATGAACTCTGCCTTAAATGAAAATATCTTCCTTTCTAGTATCAGTAAGATAACTGTATTATTAGTAAAATAATATCTTCAACATGTCTACTCAAACTTTTAATATATTCCTTAAAACTTTGTGTAAGGAATGCTAACACTAGATGGTTCATAATTTGCCACTATAACATAAGAGATCATTGACAAAAATTCCTTAATTATCTAGCATCAGAAGAGTGAAAAAGTTATATGGTTTTGCAAATATATTGAAGTATATATTTTAATAAAATGAGCTCTAAGAAGACTGCATAGTGGGCTAGAAAAGTGAAAGTCTCTTATTAGCTGCCTCCACAATCAGCACACAACTCAAACTAATTCAATAGTGAAGAGACAAAATATTGATTTAACATCTAATAGTATTGCATCTACTCAGAAGGATCATATGAGCAATCCCTCCTTTTCAAACTCCTTTTCAAAGAGGGAGAACTTTTATATATAAGAACCAAAGCCCTTGCACACATTTATATCTTATATTTCATTGATTTGATTGCACATTATGCATCACAAGGGGTCCCAAGCACACCTCTCTGTTCCTTATAAAACTTTTATGCCATCTTAGTTGAACTCTGAGATCCTCTCTTTCCAAAACTTAGGTTGCTTTCCCCCAAAACTGATTGTAGCCGAGCTGTGCATCACTTCTACAGAAACTTCTGTGGTTAAACTGCCCTGCCTACAGTTCCTACTAACTGAGTGTGAACATGTTCTATATCACAGGATTCTGCCCTCCTCCCACCTTTGGAATGAAGAGTAGATATCTAATCTAAGACCAGATGATTTATAGGCAGATGATAAACTTGTGCCTGACTCAAGAAGATGAGATGGGCCAATCAGAATCCTCTCCCAGAAATTTGCTACTGGATAAAGGATCTGATGGGTTTCCCTGGTGGCTCAGTACTAAAGAATCTGTCTGCTAATGCAGGAGATGCAGGTTCAATTCCTGAGCCTGGAAGAACCTCTGGAGAAGGGAATGGCTCAGTTCAGTTCAGTTCAGTCACTCAGTTGTGTCCAACTCTTTGCAACCCCATGGACTGCAGAACACCAGACTTCCCAGTTCATCACCAACTCCTGGAGCTTACTCAAACTCATGTCCATCATGTCAGTGATGCCATCCAACCATCTCATCCTCTGCAATCCCCTTCTGCTCCCACCTTCAATCTTTCCCAGCATCAGGGTCTTTTCCAATGAATCAGTTCTTTGCATCAGGTAGCCAAAGTATTGGAGTTTCAGTTTCAGCATCAGTCCTTCCAATGAATATGAAGGACTGATTTCTTCTAGGATTTACAGTCTGGATCTTCTTGCAGTCCAAGGGACTCTCGAGATTCTTCTCCAACGCCACAGTTCAAAAGCATCAATTCTTTAGTGCCCAGCTTTCTTCAGAGTCCAACTCTTACATCCATACATGACTACTGGAAAAACCATAGCTTTGAGTAGATGGACTTTTGTTGGCAAAATAATGCCTCTGCTTTTTAATATGCTGTCTAGGTTGGTCACTGCTTTTCTTCCAAGGAGCAAGCGTCTTTTAATTTCATGGCTGCAGTCACCGTCGGCAGTGATTTTGGAGCCCCCCAAATAATCTGTCATTGTTTCCATTTTTTCCCCATCTATTTTCCATGAAGTGATGGGACTGGATGCCATGATCTTAGTTTTCTGAATGTTGAATTTTAAGCCATCTTTTTCACTCTCCTCTTTCACTTTCATTAAGAGGCCCTTTAGTTCTTCGCTTTCTGCCATAAGGGTCGTGTCATCTGCATATCTGAGGTTATTGATAATTCTCCCGGCAATCTTGATTCCAGCTTGTGCTTCATCCAGCCTGGCATTTCGCATGATGTACTCTGCATGTAAGTTAAATAAGCAAGGTGACAAAATACAGCCTTGACGTACTCCTTTCCCAATTTGGAAACCATCTGTTGTTCCATGTCCAATTCTAACTGTTGCTTATTGACTTGCATACAGATTTCTCTGGAGGCAGGTCACGTGGCCTGGTATTCCCATCTCTTGAAGAATTTTCCATAGTTTGCTGTGATCCACACAGTCAAAGGCTTTGGCGTAGTTAATAAAGAAGAAGTAGATGTTTTTCTGGAACTCTCGTGCTTTTTCGATGATCCAGCAGATGTTGCCAATTTGATCTCTGGTTCCTCTACCTTCTCTAAATCCAGGTTGAACATCTGGAAGTTCATGGTTCACATACTGTTGAAGGCTGGCTTGGAGAATTTTGAACATTACTTTGCTACCATGTGAGATGAATACAATTGTATGGTAGTTTGAACACTCTTTGGCATTGCCTTTCTTTGGGATTGGAATGAAAACTGACCTTTTCCAGTCCTGTGGCCACCGCTGAATTTTCCAAATTTGCTGGCATATTGAGTGCAGCACTTTCATAGCATCATCTTTCAGGATTTGAAATAACTCAACAGGAATTCTATCACCTCCACTAGCTTTGTTTGTAGTGATGCTTCCTAAGGCCCACTTGACTTCATATTCCAGGATGTCTTGCTCTAGGTGAGTGATCACACCATTGTGGTTATCTGGGTCATGAAGACTTTTTTTGTATCGTTTTCTAGGTATTCTTGCCAGGAGAATCCCATAGACAGAGGAGCCTGCTTGGCTACAGTTCATGGGGTCACAAAGAATTAGAAATGACTTAGTGACTACAAAAGGATCTGATACAGCAGCTGTAGCAGCAAATGCAAAGGTCATGACATAGAACTAGGGCTACACTGCTTGTATGAAGTAAAAGAGAGGGGAGCTTGAATGAAAAAGAAGAAGCCAGCTTGCAAAAGAAGAAAGAAAATGGAGAAAGATGCAGAAAAGAACCATAGGAGAAAGAGTCTGACATTGTTAGAGAATGAATGGCCAAGTTCATAAAGAACTTCCTGTTTCTGATTTCTAGCTCTCCTGAGGTCTGGAAATGTTCTATACTTCAATATAAACTTCTTATATAAAGTTTATATATAAACTTCTGTACTTCTTATAAACCTTTGTATTATTACAAGAAACTTCACTTTCCTTGCGCTAAATTGATTTCATCTTTATTTCCTCAAACCAAAAGAAGCCATAATGATTATGCAGATTGATGTCCATATGAGAATTTCATTAAGCAATAATTATACATATTGTAAAAACCCAAGAAAATCAAAATCATCTGGCACATTTCGCTGATTTTGAAAAAGGGAGGTATTATGAGAAATCTGACACTCAGAGATGATAAATGACTGGGAAAAAGGAGGGAAGAGACATATTTGATACTGTTTATTAACCAAGAGAGCAAGGAAAGTGATAGAAGATATATTTACTTCTATGGAGACAATTCTCTATCAAACACAATGACAATTATCCAGAAATGTAACCTGGAGACTAAATGCATAAGATGGCAATGAACAGTACTTCTTACAAGGATGAGAAAACAAAACAAACTCATCTCACAAAAACAAACTTTAGTGAAAAATTGCCTGATAAATAAGCCAATTTAGGTTGTAATTGAAAAGAATTGCACAACATCTGTTTCTAATTGAGACTCCTGCTTAAATGAATGTTTTGTGTATCAGTGTCACCATTAAGTACATTCTGCAGCAGAAATGCATCACTGTATTTCCAGATTTTCTGTTCATTTCGAATCTTTCATCTTATCATCTAGTATTATGCTAACTATTAATACATATTTGTTGTGCTTACTCCTTAGCCATGTTTTGTTTTAATATCTTTAAAATACATACAATCTCATTTTTTCAAAGCCCATGTTTTTCTTTTTATTGATTTTTTTCAACAACTGCAGCTTGTACTATGCTTCATAATCTTCTTTTATCTTTATCTCATCCTAATAGCCCCATGTGGTTTATCCATCTGTATAGTCAGATTTTTGTCAGTCTTGTGTAGTGTTCTGAACAATCTGGAAATGAAGTGATCTTCTGGGTGAACAAAAACATTGAGAGCTGTAGGTTTATACCAATGGGAGTCATCTAAGGAAGTCACATGGGCACATAGGACACTAACATGACGACTGGAGTATGACCTTGTGTTCCAATGCAATGAACTGCAGGAGACTATCACTATACAAAACTGAGACTGCACGATTTAAAAACCTCAGCATCTGTGATCTAATATCTACTTTATAAGCTGTAAAGATAAATTATTTTTTTAAAAAATGAAAATGCTTTTTTTCTTTACAATGAACCCGATTTCCTAAAAACAATATGATAAAATTTGTATTTCATCCAGTGACAATTTAAATGTCTTATCTAGAACCTAATTAATCAGAAGAACAAATAACTCTAGTTGTTTCTATGGTAAGATATATTGAAAAGTTGGGCCTAAAGCAGGGAAAATTTGCTACAAACTTCTAAGTCAAAAGATCTTAGATTATGAGAATGACTAATTCATTCTGTAAGCATTTTGCCATTGTTGACTAGATTGAAAATACTGTATTATGCCAGATGCTTAAGAGAAAATGTTGTATAATACATTTCCCCTGCCTACCTCAAAGAACTCCTAAACCGGGAGGTGAGACTGAGCATCGTTCATTTCCAAGCTATCCCACTGGCCTCCACAGGCTTGTCAGTCCTTCCATCACTTCCGTAACCAGCTCCCTGCATGAAATTCCTTCCACCTCAGATACTGAGAAAACTCCACTTCTTTTCACTGGCAGCCTATCACTAGAGACAAGATTATTGAGTAGGAGGTTTTCAGTTTTATAAGTTCTGGCATTTGCTTAGAGAATAGCGAAGTCAGAGTTAATCCTAACAGGGAGGTGGAGGAAAGAAAATGGAAATGGTGACATTGATACAGGAGGACAGAGAGAAGAGGGCATCAAGGATGACTATAGAGTTTCTGACCCAAATGAGTACATGGATAAAAATAGTAAGAATTGAAGATTTGGGACTGAGGATGATTCATCTACTCATTTACAGGCTACTTTGTGTTGTGGGCGTCAGTGGCAGTTGCATGTAGGGTGCCGAGTAAGTAGTTATGAGCCAAAAAATACAGGAAGGCAGCACTCTGGGAGGAACAAAGCTAAGTGAGTCATGAGAGATAGATGCAGCCGTGGGAATGGGTCAACGCACCATGGAGACAGTAGAGGTGAGAAGAGGACAGCACCCCTGGGAAATCTGATTCTGGGATTAATCCTCCTTGAGTTCTCAGAATAGTGTTCTTCTACTTTGATTATAGTACTTATATTGTAATTATTTCTCAGTCCCACTAGATTTTGAACTCCCCCAAGGGCAAAAGTTTATATTTTTAGGTTTCAGCTTAGTGCACCAATAATAGCAAGAGCTCAAATATATTAGCTGTATATGAATTAAGTAGTGCTGTTTGGGGCACTTGATATCAGCACTAAGTGTGTTAGTGCAAACTCATCTTAAATTTTGAAATATTGGATATCTTTTAAAAATATGCGGAGACTCTCAGTTAGGCAAAATAATTAATAACCCAGAGTTTCCATTTTCTAACCATTCGAGATTGACCATGGAGTGAGCTTCCCTAGTGAGCCTGTAATTCCCACAAATTTAGAAATTGATGAATTTCTGGGAGATGATAAAACCATATGGCATTTGAAACAAATGTACTCTTTAGGAATGAATTAATATTGACCTTCTACAAAGTATTAATAGATATATTTTGCATTATATCACAAGTCATTTTGGAAGTATAAGCCTATATATACTAAAGCTTTAAAAATAGATCTCTATTCAGAACAACTTTCAAATTCATTCACGTTAGTCAGTATTAAAAATTCTCAATAAAATATTATATTAATGATTAATTTATCAGGAGAATGATTCATAAACCACTGACATTTAAAACCACATAATTAATGAGTTATGACACACTGTTTTTCAAAGTTCTTCAGTTCCAGAGGTTCAAAGAGAATTACTGTTTCTATTTTCCCCAATATTGAAGTAAGAGTAGAAATAAAATCAGTTCCATGGAGGAGCTAATGCAGAGTGGGGTGGATTTGCCTGACCACGCTGAGCTGGACTATGAATCCATGACCAGAACAGAAATCAACGTGTGGTATGCATGACAACTTGAAAAAGTCGAGCTATGAACTGAGCTAAACTGTGAAAGAAGATGGGAATCAGGATTAAACCAAGATGTTATCAAGAACACATGACTTAAAGAGATGAAAAAAAATTTATAAGCATTTTCTAGCCTAGGAAGGTAGTTTTCTCTTGTAATTTGTGATCTTGTAATATATAGAGAGTGTAAAGGGCACAGTTAATAGCAAAAATTCTAGGTCTGGTACTGTTTTGTTGGAGGAGAGTGAGATCTTAGGAACTCTTAGCTTAAATTTAATAGGGTGGAATAAGAGGGATTCTTAAAAGGGCTACAGTAATATCTCTAGAATCAAGCACTTCTGATATCTCTTAAAACTTTAATTTACCTTCCTGGAAAGGAATCATTAGCACACTCTCAGAAACCTTATTTTTAGATTTTTCTAACAGGAAGATTGATTTCCATCAAATTATCATCTTAAAGAGATGGTAGGTAATGATCTCTGGGGAGTCCCTGGGGAACTCTCAAAATAGAATAGGTAGCCAATTATAATGCCCACATATCAACTTTATCACATTCATTCTTTTATTCCATCCTCTTTTTTCTGTAACATGTTGGTGTTTTGGATTTTGCTTGTTTTAATTCTCCATTCAGAGATAATCACCATCAACATTTGGTATCTAGTTTTTTTTCCATCAGCTTTAAAAGAAAAAAAGAATCGTTCTATATAACCTACTTTTTATCATAAACACTGTTGCCTTTTCCACAGCTATTTATTTATTTATATGCCTATTTATTATTGAGCAATCTTGCTTCCTCCATTGTACTTTCTTTCACTAATTAGTAACTTGGTGGGCAACATTTTGTGTTTGCTGATGCAACTATCTAGGAACATATATACATGCATGCATGCTCAATTGCTCAATCATGTCTGACTCTTTGAGACCCCATGGACTGTAGCCTGCTAGGTGCCTCTGTCCATGGAATTTTCCAGGGAAGAATACCAGAGTGAGTTGCTTCTTCCTATTCCAGGGACTCCAGAACTTTTGTCATTGTTTTTAAAAATAGCGGTATATTATATTCACTTTTGTGAATCATACTTTTTTAAAAAACATTCATTGTGTCTGTACAAGAAACTGAAAATCTTTGGACAACATCCTCTGTGACTTTCATATTTTGTAATTTAGAAGTTCAGGAAAGAGTTCTCAGTAACAATTTGATATAAATAATGGATGGAACAAAATATCAAGAAAAAATTCTCTAAAGATTTAGATTTCTTATTTGTGCAGAAATTTTAGAAAATGGCATACAAAAGTTCACATCAGATAAAACAAGTTACTTTTGAGAAAGAAAATTTTTGGAACTAGGAGACATTTTTTTTTTCCACATTAAAATCACATTACTTGGCAGCTTATTGAGAAGCATGAAACAGTGGCTCCAATAATAAAATATTTAACTTTCAGGAGGAATAATGCATCAGGCAAGATGCAATTTTAGTGCCAATCTCCTTTCAGCAAGCCTTTAATCCTTCCTAACATTTTAGTATCTTTTTAAGTAAGATGTGTATTCATTTAGAGTTTGGCTTATCAACTGCAGCACTATTAAAATTTTGGATTGAATGCTCACTCTACGTAGGAGGCTGCATCTGTGTATTCTAGGATGCAGCATTAGCTGCACCCTTGGCCTTTATTCACTAGATTCCGGGACCAGCCCCACAGCCATGACAATCAGAGATGGCTGCAGACATTACCAAACATCCCCAGGATGGCAGGAGGGGAGGTGAAATTCCCCCTTCTTGATAACCACTGATTTAAGGCCGTCATAATCTATATCTGCCTTTCCTCAGAAAAGCATAGATTTTCCTTTTGTCTTCTTTCCCAATTACCTTTTTGCTATTCCATGACTCTCCATTATACTTTGACTCACTTATCTACCTTTATGAAGTCTGTTAAAAAAAAAACACAAAAAAACGATTTGTAGGTATTACACAATAGCTCTTCTTCCTCCTGCTATCTCAGCCCACAGTAGGACAAAGAGCTTGAGGGGGTGGGAAGCAGAGATTAGATTTCCACATCATTCACTCAGTGGACAAGATGTATCTGTGCAGTGCAAAAACTGCATATTATACAAATTTCCCTGGTGCTCTGTTTATATATTGTAACAGGGCATTTGTAAAAAGATTATGTAGACTTTAGACATTAATGTCTCTGTAGTGATAACATAATAATGAGTGGTTGTATTCCTAGGTCAGTCTTCAAAAGTTAATTTACCCATAAATTGGTTGAGATGTTTGAATGGTATGCCCTTAAATTCTGGGACCTGATAACTGGAATCCATGAGTTTTCAAGGAGGAGGTAAAAATAGAAAGAGAGCTGGCTTTCCTTTCCCTGATCCAGTTTGACAAAAAATATTTTAAATCAAAACAGCTTACCCTTGATATCTATGCCATTAATTCAGTTCCCTAAAATGTATGTTTATGAAAGCTCTCTGAAATTAATCCATGCTTATTGCATCTTCTTTTCTTAATGACAACTCAGAACATCCTCCAAATCAATGGGTAAAGATATGACTCATTCCATTTAGCGGCTACACAGTATAGAATAACATATTAGTCATTATTATGTTAATGGTAATTGAAGTTGTTTCAGGTTCCTCTACAACTTAAGAATAGTGTTGCAATAACTCTTCTCTCCTTGTAGATAGACAGACAGACAGATAAGAGATATAAATAGCACAAGTACTGGTGTTTCACTGCACCCTTTGTATTATATGATACCATACTCTGGAGCTTAATATAATAACTTGCTAAAGGAAATAAAAATAAAATCATAGACTGTTCCTTTGGTACACTAATTTTCTAAATATTGAATTAAAATTTAAACTTATAGAAAGCATTAACTAAGGCCTTAAAGTCAGGTCTATAAAACCCAAGAGCTACATAAATATCCATACTGGCCATCTCCAGTGGCTTAACCTCATTGAGCATCTGTTCAAACTTCTGTTAATCTTTGACTGGATCTGGCTAAAAAGTAACTTGGCACATATTGCTACAGAAGACACTGGCAACCTTGTACCGCATAATGACCAAAAAACACTTTAAGAATTCCTTTTTGACAGTGTGTAAAAAACGGTTTGTGAATTTTAAAGCTAATAATTTTGATAAGCTTACTTTTCCTCTTATATAGCTTCAAAATTGTCCTTGGACCTATAACAAATATGCATATCTTTGTAAATTTGCATTAAGTATATAGAATAGATCCATTCAGAAATAAAACCTCTAGGCTAACACCATGTTAAAACAGAGCTATCAATTAAGTCTGCAAGTAAAACTGAATTGGGAGAGTTGGAATCTAGTTAAAGATTCATTGTTCTTAGTCCTGGGAACTTAGAGCAAGTTTTTCAGCTAGTCTGACACTCAATCTCCTTACCTGTGTGATGGGCTGTAAAACTGTCAACAAGATTGTTGAAATGATGAATTGAAATAATGTATATAGTAGTCCCAGAAAACTGTAAAACTGTCATTGAATAAATAAGGAAAATCAAGTAGCCTGAAGCAGGTTATAGGACAATGCAATGCCTATGCATATTTTTCTTCTCTTTAACTAAGTTACTTATTTTTTCTCCACTAAATACTGAATAATAAGAGCTGCTAAGTCATTTCAGTCGTGTCCAACTCTGTGCGACTCCATAGACGGCAGCCCAACAGGCTCCCCTGTCCCTGGGACTCTCCAGGCAAGAACACTGGAGTGGGTTGCCATTTCCTTCTCTAATGAATGAAAGTGAAAAGTCAAAATGAAGTCGCTCAGTCGTGTCTGACTCCTAGGGATCCCATGGAGTGCAGCCCACCAAGCTCCTCCGTCCATGGGATTTTCCAGGCAGGAGTACTGGAGTGGGTTGCCATTGCCTTCTCCAAATAATAAGAGCTATCTGTTACCAAATGTTTAGCTTTAAGACCAGCAATTTGCTAGGTGCTTTCAACATGTTATATTATTGAAACCTCATAACAGCTCTATGAAGTTGAAATTAATATTCCCTTTTTATAAAGCAGAGACTCTGAGTTTAAGGGATGCCCAAAATGACTACTAGAAAAAGTTGGAGCTGTAATTTGAACCCAGATCTGTCTGACTTTAAGTTTCTAGTTCTTTCCACTATATCACATAATAAACAAGGGCTTAAAAACAAGCACAAAAAACTTTGCTCCTAGGACAAGGTTTATCTCTTGTCTAAGGCTGACTTCTGTCTTGCTGTTTCATGGATACCTATTAATCACTAACATTCAGTTCTAATGTAGACTTTTCAGCCCTCTGATGTTTTATCCACGAACTCCCCTTCATCAGCTGGTGATGGTAATGAACACAGCTGCCATACTCTTATCTGTATGCTGTTGAAAACCCCAAGGAATGCTAAATACAGTCAATCATTCATCACTTCCCTGGATGAGTCTTCAAATGTTAGCTGAAGGAAAGACAACATGTTTATTCGGTAATAATCCTCAAGTACAGGAAATAGAATAATTTTCTTTTGGTGGCATGGCATTCACATTCAAAAGCCTGCCAAAGCATTTTACCACTTTCAAAGGAAAACCTCCTTAGTCATGAGTTATGGTAGCAGCTATATTTCCCATATATATGAATCACAAGCTGGAATCAAGATTCTTGGGAGAAATATCAACCACCTCAGATACGCGGATGATACCACTTTAAAAGCACAAAGTGAAGACAGCCTATTGATGAGGGTGAAAGAGGAGAGTGAAAAAGTTGGCTTAAAACTCAACATTCAAAAAACTAAGATCATGGCATCTGGTCCCATCACTTTATAGCAAACAGATGGGGCAAAAGTGGAAACAGTGGCAGATTTTATCTTCTTCAGCTCCAAAATCACAGCAGACAGTGACTGCAGCCATGAAATTAAAAGACACTTGCTCCTTGAATTGATGCTTTTAAACTGTAGTGTTGGAGAATACTCTTGAGAGTCCCTTGGACTGCAAGGAGATCCAACCAGTCAATCAGAAAGGAAATAAGTCCTGAATATTCATTGGAAGGACTGATGCTGAAGCTGAAACTCCAATACTTTGGCTACCTGATACGAAGAACTGACTCATTGGAAAAGATTCTGATGCTGGGAAAGACTGAAGGCAGGAGAAGGAGATGACAGAGGATGAGATGGTTGGATGGCATCACCAACTCAATGGACATGAATTTGAGCAAGATCCAGGTGTTGGTGATGGACAAGGAAGGCTGGTGTGCTGCAGTCCATGGGTTGCAAAGAGTCAGACACAACTGAACTGAACTGCTCCCTGGAAGGAAAGCTATGGCAAACATAAACAGAGTATTAAAAAGCAGAGACATTACCTTGCCAACAAAGGTCCATCTAGTCAAAGCTGTGGTTTTTCCAGTAGTCATGTATGAATGTGAGAATTGGATCATAAAAAAGGCTGAGTGTCAAAGAATTGATGTTTTCAAACTAGTGCAGGATAAGACTCTTCATGGTCCCCTGGATAGCAAGGAAATCAACCCACTTAATCCTAAAGGAAATCAACCCTGAATATTCATTGGAAGGACTGATGCTGAAGCTGAAGTTCCAATATTTTGGCCACCTGTTTTTCCAGTGGTCATGTATGGATGTGAGAGTTGGATGATAAAGAAAGCTGAGCACTGAAGAAGTGATGCTTTTGAACTGTGGTGTTGGAGAAGACTCTTGAGAGTCCCTTGGACTGCAAGGAGATCCAACCAGTCCATTCTGAAGGAGATCAGTCCTGGGTGTTCATTGGAAGGACTGATGTTGAAGCTGAAACTCCAATACTCTGGCCACCTGATGTGAAGAGCTGACTCATCTGAAAAGACCCTGATGCTGGGAAAGATTGAGGGCAGGAGGAGAAGGGGACGACAGTGGATGAGATGATTGGATGGCATCACTGACTCAATGGAAGTGGGTTTGGGTGGACTCCGGGAGTTGCTGATGAACAGGGAGGCCTGTCATGCTGTGGTTCATGGGGTTGCAAAGAGTCGGACATGACTGAGTTGAATTAACATGAAGAGTCAACTTATTGGGAAAGGCTGAAGGCAGGATGAGAAGAGGATGACAGGATGAGATGGTTGGATGGCATTGCTGACTCAATGGACATGAGTTTGAGTAAACTCCAGTAGATAGGACAGAGAAGCCTGGTGTGCTGCAGTCCATGGAGTTGCAAAGAATTGGACACAGCAACAACAGAAACATATTTCCCAAATTAGAAATTATTTCTAAGTGACAGTAAGATGAAAGGCAAACATGGGTATTACCTACAGGTTAAGGATCTTTTATTTAACATTGTGCATAATAACCCTCTAGGAGAAGGGGAGCATAAATTCATTGAGAATAGAGATATTATGGTTTACTTCTATGCTTCCAGCACCAAGATGAGAGGATGCTGAATGAAAGAACCATCCATGGTCCCCAATAGAATCATGCCCATTCACACTTAAATGTGGTCCCCCATCTCCATTGTTATTCCTAGTGAATGGTACAGTCATCTATCCTGCGGACCAAATCAGAAACTAGAAGGAGTCTTGATTCTTTTCTCTTCCTCACTTTCCACATTAAATAAATCAATAAAACCTGGTCTTTCTATTCCATAGAAAACATCTCTATATTCTATTTATAGTTTCTATGATCTAGTTCGGAGAAGGCCATGGCACCCCACTCCAGTACTCTTGACTGGAAAATCCCATGGAAGGAGGAGCCTGGTGGGCTGCAGTCCATGGGGTTGCTAAGAGTTGGACACCACTGAGCTACTTCACTTTCATTTTTCACTTTCATGCACTGGAGAAGGAAATGGCAACCCACTCCAGTGTTCTTGCCTGGAGAACCCCAGGGATGGGGGAGCCTGCTGGGCTGCCATCTATGGGGTCACACAGAGTCAGACACGACTGAAGCGACTTAGCAGCATGATCTAGTTTGGCCTTTATAATTTCTTACCTGATTTACTGCAACAGGGCTCCTGACTAGTCATCTGCCTTTAGCTCTTCTCTAGATCATTTTTTGTATGGCTGATACATGGATATTCCAATTTTTTAAAAAATTACAATTATGATTATATTGCTCCAACTTAAGCTTTAATGGATCTTCAGTGTTATGAGGAAAAATTCCCTAAGGCAAATGATGTACCTCATCTGTTCCTCTCTTTCCAGCCACATTTCTAACTTGACTCCTCTTTGCCTTGTCCAGTTCCTCAGACACATGATGCTTCTTCTGGGCCTAAAACATTCACTCTTTCTCTCTTCTTTGCCTGACTATCCCTAACTGATGTAGGTCTCAGATTGGAAGCCAAATTTCACCTTTTCTCCCTAATCAAGAACCAGGAAGTCTGAGTTTGCCACTCTGCTCCCACAGCGCCTTCTCATTGTAGCCTGAATCATTCTACAAGGAAATTGGTTTCAGTTCAGTTCAGTTCAGTCCCTCAGTCATGTCCAACTGTTTGTAACCCCATGAACCGCAGCATGCCAGGCCTCCCTGTCCATCACCAACTCCCGAAGTTTACCCAAACTCATGTCCACTGAGTCGGTGATGCCATCTAACCATCACATCCTCTGTTTTCCCCTTCTACTCCTGCCTTCAATCTTTCTCAACATCAGGATCTTTTCAAATGAGTCAGCTCTTTGCATCAGGTGGCCAAAATATTGGAGTTTCAGCTTCAACATCAGTCCTTCCAATGAACACCCAGAATTGATTTCCTTTAGAATGGACTGGTTGGATCTCCTTGCAGTCCAAGGGACTCTCAAGAGTCTTCTCCAACACCACAGTTGGTGTCTATTTGCTCCACTACTAGACTGTGAGTCTCATGAGGGCATATCTATCTGGTTATCCCCTAGTGCTGAGTACAGGGCCTGCGGATTAGTGAGCATATGCTCAGTTACTCAGTTGTATCTAACTCTTTGTGACCTCATGGACTGTCGCCCACCATGCTCCTCTGTCCATGGAATTTTCTAGATGAGAATACTGGAGTGGGTTGCCATTTCCTATTCCAGGAGGTAAGTAAGTACCCAACAACTACTTTTTGAATGATTGGAGTGAGGAAAAAGCCTGAGGCAGACAGCTAAGTTACAAACAGTTAAACTTTGCAATACAAGTGTGACATACTATGAGCCTGAATGGAGGCAGAAAATGCAGGGGTAGGGTGAAAGGAGGAGTAGAGATAAAATGTTGAAAGGAAAGAGAATGGATTTAAACTCATTGTTGTAGATATGGGAGATGAAGGAAAAAATGCAAACACTACAGAAGTACTGGAATTTAGGGGAAAATTGATGTATTTGGATTGGATATTTTTCTGAAGTGCTTGAAGCGCAGATAGAGATATATTAGCTGACATAAAGTTGTAGAAAGATAGAGAGAATATAGATTGATGAATCCTCATCAACACCATGGCTATGAGATTAAATGAGGTTATCAAAGTAAATTCAGAGATTGAGGCAAGACAAGGGCCTAAAACATAAGCTTAGTGCATATCAGTCTTTTTGTAGTGGCTGAAAATCAAAATGCTCTTTCAGAGTATGAATCCAAGCAATTGATCCATTATCACACAAAGGAGGGAATGGGGTATTAGTGACACCGAATAGTTTCAGCATCAAAATCTATCGATGAATCCCCAAACCATGATAATGAACTTTCAATCGTTAGCTATAAAAACTGTTTTCTTAAAATATGATGTAAATGACTAGTAAGACTCACTTTTTAAATTACATTATTTTGTTTACTTTTAGTGTGCCTTATCCACCCACTAGGGGATGTATGTCTTTCAAAGTTAGTCTTCAGCAACAAAATGAATCCCCAAAAGAAATCTCCGTGAATAATTCACTACCCAGTCAATCAAAATTCTACTTAAACTGTGGCATCACACTCCACTGCATTCATTTTAAGGATATTTAAAGGGTATTAATGCAGTCATATAATAAGTTTTATATTATTAAAAACATTATGCTGTAATATCCTATAATAAAAAATTTCAAAAAAGAATATTTACATCTATCCATCTATTTATCTAAACTGAATCATATTACTGTATACCTGAAATTTACACAATGTTGTGAAATGAAACTGAAAGTGTGAAAGTGTTAGTCGTCAGTCATGGCCAACTCTTTGTGAACCTATGGACTGTAGCCAGCCAGACTCCTCTGTCCAAGGAATTCTCCAAGCAAGAATACTGGAATGAGTAGCCATTTCCTTCTTCAAGGGATCTTCCTGACTCAGGGATTGAACCCAGATCTTCTTCATTGCAAGCAGATTCTTTACCATCTGAGCCACCAGGGAAGCCCCCACAATGTCAACTATATTTCACTAAAAATAAATAAATAAAAATGTTTAAATTTAATACATTTCCTTAAAAAAATTCACGTGGGAAACTTGGTTTACTAATGAAAATGAATCCGAGGATTTGGAGAAGTGAGTTTGAGACCTGTGGATAATCTTTGGCAAATCAAACTCCCAAACAGGGAACTTTTACATGCAGTAAAATGAATAGGTTGACTAGATGAACAATTCTCACATTCAATGTACATAATTACCACCACGACTGCTTGGACCACTGAGTTTGATTTCTGAGGAGTACAGTTCTGAATCTACATTTTTTTGATTGATACTTTCAAGGAGATTATTATGCTATTAATTTTCAGATCTTAATTTGAGAAACAGTGACCTCGATATTCCCTCAGTGTTCTTCAAAATCCTAAATGAACAATATCTATATTTTCATTAGTTCTATAAAATCTGTTCCTGACTCCATCTATGTCATTTTATATTTAGTCAATTCCCTACAGTCCTCTCTTTCCACTGCAGCAACAGGAACGTAAACCTGGAATCTTCTCTTAGTGTTGCCTATATAAACATTTTCATGAATACTAAAGGAGGAAAAGAAGAATAGGGAGAGAGAGAGAGAGTTCTATTATCTTTAATTTCTGATACTGTGTGTTTTCCTGTGCCTCCGAGTTACTTACTTCTGGTTTCACACATTTGTTTCTACAACATGTAGTTCTGAAGTATATTGGAAGTGGAATCCCCAGCTCAGATGTGAATAGAAATCAAAGGTCAGGAAGTAGTATGACCACTAAAATGATATCTGCCAGCAGAATGCAGAATTTGATTTCTGAAGGGCAGTTTAGGTTTCCTTCAATTCTCCACACCTCCTCTGGAGCCATTTCTCCATCCCAAACATGGAGAAACTGAAGGACAAGATAGGTTTTGTCTAGAAATGTCATAGAAAGCCTTAGGGAGGGCGGGGGAATGCTATGCTGATATATTTTCTCATCTGCATGAAGCAATGTGTATTTTAGTACAGTGTTAAAAATCCTCAAGCAATCTCTCTCATGTCACAAGTTTAAGGCGTTGTCTATGAGTGAGTCAGCCTGGGAGTTGCCATGGTAACGATTCTCATCCCCTTGGCATCAGTACCTTCTGATGTTGCCACTGAAATACCTTAGTTTCAAGAGGATCTGAAGTTCCCATTACATTTAAATATTCATTATGTTATATACGCATTCCCTGATTTTGCAAGATTACCTGACTAGAAATCATTTTTAGAGATCTATAAATAGACATGCTACATCATGTTTGTTTCTTCTACAAGATGAAAGACAAGCTTATAAAAATCCTTCCTGTGCTCACAGCACATCTCTTTCTCACTCGCTCTTTCTCCATCCCCTTCCTTAGGTATAAGTGTGTATGTGCATGTATGTGTACAATCAGTGGCCTTCATATTTGAAATATTTAAAGAGGACACTTTAGATGGTAGTCATGAGCTCCAGTTTCCAAGGGAGTGGTTGAAAATACTAGCAGGTTGCCACACTACAACTGAACATGAAGGCAGATAATGCTGTAGTTGAGTATGGAGTCACTTCGGGAAGCATTTGTGAGGTTTCCTGATTCATATTCCAGGGAAGATTTGTTTGGCAGAATAAAATTGCTTATAGTTGCCATTCCTCTTAAAAGAGAAGTCAAGCCTCGGTCAAGCAAAGTTCTCAATAATCTGTCTCACCCTACTTTTCTAAAATCATTTGTCCCTTGACTACCTGCCCACTCAAGTGTACCCTCCTGCTGACACGAAAGGCTATTTCCTTAACATTCTTGTATTTTTCCATATCTCTGTCTTTGGTTGTGCTTTTTCCTCTTCTTAAAAATCAAAATCCTACTTATCTCCAAGACCCAAGTTGATACTAGTTGAATTCTACAAAGAACTCCTTAATCCCCTCTCCAAGGCAAACTAATCTTCCCCTTACTCTGCTCTTTGTTACTTTGTTAAGTTCTCTACTACAGACAGCATTTACCTTTTCTACTCAGAATGGTCATAATTTGGCTTTTTCACCTGGATCCCCACTCCATGCTTTTGAGGGTGTAGCCCATGTCTCATTTGTCTTTGTATGCCCACAGTATCTAGCACGTAGACACCAGCAGATATTTACTAGATTTAAATATATTAATGTGAACTGAATAAATAATGCTCACTCAGGAAAACAGCCAACTGAGGAGCTCTGAGGTTCTGGTTGCTCATGACATAACAAACCAGTTGTAATGTGCATAGGCTGGTGTCTGTGAGTACTCTCTATGAGTGCTCATACAGTATAGTACTCTGTATGAGTAGTCCACTTTTGAGTTAAGTATGATGTGCTGTCAGTTGTGATCATTTTTTCTAAAATCCATGGCTGAGTTGCACTTCTAGAAACTATAGTCATGTAGTATCACAATTATTTGAAAGAACATAGGATTTGGAGTAAAATAGACCTGAATTCAATTTCAGTTTTATTTTTTACTAGCTCTCTTTCCAGTTCACTTAATCTTCGGAGGTCTTGCTTTCTCCTCATGAGTTTAGAATTAATTGAGATAGTAAAATGAAAGGTTTATGACAGCACTTAATATACAGTTATGCATTCAACAAATAGTTAACTACTGCAAGTATAATTTAGAGATCACCCCCAAGAGGTTGTTTTATTTCAGCTGTTTCCACGATACCCCTGGATGCTGCTGCTGCTGCTGCTGCTGCTGCTGCTGCTGCTGCTAAGTTTCTTCAGTTGTGTCTGACTCTGTGCGACCCCATAGACAGCAGCCCACCAGGGTTCCCTGCCCCTGGGATTTTCAGGCAAGAGTACTGGAGTGGGGTGCCATTGCCTTCTCTGATACCACTGGATACCCCTTTGTAATTGTCATACTGTGCATAAAATAGTCTTCTGAGGGTGAGTCATGTCCACAGCCATTATTTTTTATACTTATTTGACCATACTCTGATCACAAGACTTCCCCAGGCTAGCCACAACACTCTGATGCAAAGAAAGACTTAAAAAAAACTGGGCAGTGGGCTATGAAATGTCCTTGAATATTCATTCTACACATTATGTATACTCTGTATTGGATAGAGACTCTGGAGTTTGAAAGTTAAGACACACAGAAAGGGACACAGGTAGTAGCACGGAGCAGAAACAAAGACAGAGAGGAAGCAGTATGCAGGGGATAATCCTGATGTGGGTTCCGTTTCCCAGCGAAGCTCAACCATGTGAGTGCTGACACTGCTATCAATTCTTATAGATGCCTCCACATGTTATCAACTCAAATAACAGGAACTCAGCTCTTCACAGCCTGACTGTTCCTCACTTAGGATCTCAAAAGTTTTGATTTAAACATGTCTACCATTTGAAACTTACCTGAAGGCAATCACTCTTTCATCTATGAAGTATTTTTTGAATAGTTACTATGTGCCAGGCATTCTGATAAGCATTGGAACCCCAGGGAATTACTCCCCCTTTCCTCTATGCTCCTCTTGTGCCTTAGTATTAAACCTAATAAACCACAAGGCATTCCTCTATGTACATGTCTGTACCCCTTCCTAGACGCTGCCTTCCAGGAAGGCATTGTTTATGTGTGTGTTTGTGTGTGTGTGTGTTTACCACATCATGCACAATGTCTGAAATAGAATAGGTATTATTTAACAATCTTGGATGTTTGCATTGATGAATAAACTGATCAAACAGTGCTGAATGATTCCTTAGTGACACATGTAAGTTTTTGAAGACAGTTATAAAGATTCAGCTTATCCTATTTTTGGCTATAAAGTTGTGAACACACACCCTTCCCCCATCATCCAAGCTCTTATGTTAATTGATTTGCCGTTTACATAAGGATTTTTGAAGTTCTATGTGTCTGAGAGTTCCATATCTTGCCCCTTTATTGAAGCTTTTAACCTCACTAATACTCATTTAATTTTGTTCTAAGTAAAGACTACAGACTTTACTTCTTGGCATAGTCGAAATGAGGACATGAGGCAAGCATCTCAGATGTTTCACAGAAACTATTCTTTTGAAACACTGCTTTAGAAGACACAGTGATGTACTTATGGTACACTTATAATCCTTTTTCCACTCAGCAACATCAAGGAACAATGGACCAACCCCATCACTTTTAATTCTCTTCAGATATCTGAAAATGAATGTAGATTTCAAACTTGTGGTGATTCACATGGTAAAGAATCTGCCCACAATATGAGAGACCGGGGTTTGATCCCTAGGTTAGGAAGATCCCCTGGAGAAGGGAATGGCAACCCACTCCAGTATTCTTTCCTGGAGAATTCCAAGGACAGTGGAGCTTGGAAGGCTGTATAGTCCATGGGGTCATAAAGTTGGAGATGACTGAGTGACAAATACATACATACATACAAGGGCTTCTGTTGTACTTCATTGTAAGACTGTATTATTTGACAAATTTGATTATAAGATTCAATAGGGAATGGATTTCTGAGAATATTTTGACAAGAGAAATATCCAGTAAAGAACTGTAAAAGCTACAACTGGTATTTTAGAAGAAAGCCTTTACCTAGGGATGTACTTTTGGTTAAGGAGCTTACAAAGTGAGAAGGAATGGGAACATTTCTGGAGCATTCATAGTGGATGAGATACATAGCTATTCATTCTGTATGCTACATCTCACATAGTGGTCTCAGCAACTCATGAAAGCAGATATAATGATAATGAAAACTGGGGTTAAAAGAGATTTAACAAGCTAGTTGTAAATGTCTGAGCTGAGTTTGAATTCATGTATGCCTGACATCAGGACTCCCCTGGTAGCTCAGCTGGTAAAGAATCCACCTGCAATGCAGGTGACGTGGGTTTAATCCCTGGGTTGGGAAGATCCCCTGGAGAAGGGAAAGGCTACCCACTCCAGTATTCCGGCCTGGAGAACTCCATGGACTGTATAGCCCATGGGGTTGCAAAGAGTCAGACGTGATATCAAGGTTGTGCATTTTCTGCTATAGTGGGCTG
This sequence comes from Ovis aries, assembly GCF_016772045.2. NCBI lineage: Eukaryota > Metazoa > Chordata > Mammalia > Artiodactyla > Bovidae > Ovis > Ovis aries. Next base: position 66,471,570 of record NC_056059.1, on the reverse strand, counting down.
CATGGCGACAAATGAAAAGATATATATATATGTATATACATATATATATATACGTATATCCATTTCCTAATTCCCAGAACTTTAGAATGTAACCTTATTTGGAAAAGGGGATATTACAGATCTAATTAAAGATCTTGAGACAAGATCACTCTAGATTATTCTAGATTATTCAGATGGTCCCTAAAGCCAACAATGTGTCCTTGTAAGAGACATACATGGGAGAGATACAAGGGAGAAGAGGAAAAGGTGATATGAGGATGAAAGCCAAGCTGTGAGTGATGCACCCACAAGCCAAGGAATGCCTGGAGCCACTAGAAGCTGGAAGAAACAAGAGAGAATTCTCTCCTAGAATCTCCAGAGGAAGCACAGCTCTGCTGACATCTTGATTTCAAGCTTTTGGCCATCAGAACTGATGGTTGTTCTGTTGTTTCAAGCCACCTGAATTGTGGTCATTTATTATGGCAGGTATAGGAAACTAACATACCTTCTTTATCTGCTCTTTTGAATTTTGTATATTTTTTGGATATTCACTAATATATGTAGTCATTCTGTCAGCCTCATCAGTAATATTTTAGTACTTAGAGTTTTAGGGTATAGAATTTTAGCTGCTATGTGGAATATAGAAGTTATTGTGCCCCTGCCTTCATTGTGGTCAGGGAGAAAAGATGAAACACGTAAAACAATTAATGAATAGTACCCATTCATATTCTAAGGGATATATATTCAGTATGTATTATGCAGCAAAAATAGTTTCAGATGCTAAAGCAGCAATAAACAAGATAGAAAACGTCCCTATACTCAGTGAGGTTTCAGAGAGAAACAATGGGTAGTTTCACATTCTAAGGCAGAAACAAGTTTGGTGGGCTAGAGGAACAAAAAAAAAGACCTCTCTCTTATTAAATCTTTCAATAGATGTGAGTTGACATTATTATTGTTAATATTTTTCACCCAACTAGTATGTAAGTGGTATATTTAGAATTTATTGACCAAAACCCAGTGTCGTTGTTGTTCAGTCATTTCTGACTCTCTTCAACCCCGTGGACTGCAGCACATCAAGCTTCCCTGTCCTTCACCATCTCCTGAAGTTTGCTCAAACTCATGTCCATAACCCAATGTTAATTTTTTTTTAATAAGCAACTGCAAACACCAAGAAACAGGGTCAGTCTGATGCCGCAATGAACCAGGCTATTGCTTATGGGGTCTGATGTGGCAAGCATCTCCACATATTCTCTCCATCCATGTGCCATGTACATGTGTATATCCACCCTATATGTAGTATTCTAGGGGGAAAAATTTTGCAGTAAATATGAACATACAATATTACATTGTTTTGTCCCTATGGTTTACTCTAAAATCTTTACCTAAAGGTGTTTGTATGTAAGTGTGTTCCTCCTGTCTAGATAGAGCAATCAAAAGAAACCCTTGACATTTTAGAACAGGACACTCTAAAAGGGAAGGGAGGAGTGGAAAGAGTAACATGGAAACATATACATTGGCATATGGAAAATAAATAGCCAGTGGGAATTTGCTGTATAACTCAGGGAATTCAAACTAGGGCTCTGTGACAACCTAGAGGGGTGGGATTGGGTGGCGGGTGGGAGGGAGGCAGCATATGTATACCTACGGCTGATCTGCGTTTATGTGTGGCAGAAACCAACACAATATTGTAATTATCCTTCAATTAAAAATAAAGAAAGATTAAAAGGAAAGTAAATAATATAAAGAAAATGAGTGCTACTATGAAGTGCTACATTTTACACAATTCACATTGTGCCTGAGGTAAGCACTGCTGGAAGGGTATGGCTCACTCAATTGACAAGCTAAAATAGAGGAAAAATGTGGAATCCTTATTTTTAGTGATGTCCTCCTTACTTCCTGTTTTGACCTGCCAGACACTGGGTGGAGGAAGAATTTTAGCTGGTTCTTCTATTCCATGGCATCATAGAAAAGTACAATCAAGTTATTGCTACTAAAAGTTTTTGTACAGACTTTCTGAATGCAGTTCACAGCATATTTTTAGTTTTAATGAAAAATACATCGCAATTCTGGCTACCATCAGAAAGGTCAAAGAAAAATCATGCTTCCCATGAGGAATAGGTCATTACGAAGCTGAGATGATCTTACTGGGAGGAAATTGATAAAGATGAAATGTATTTATCTTATAATGTATAAGTGAATGCTAACTAAGGAGACTGAACATCAAAGCATCCCATGGTGGGTATTTACTTTTCACATCTCAGGCACCATCTTTGTTGTCAATTTAGTTGAGTATCATCCTTGACTTTGTCTTCTTTTCCTGTATTCAGGTCACCTGCTAATCCAATTAATTATGAATTCCTTTCATTTACAACTTCTAAACACAGTTGACCCTTGAACAATAACAATTGCATGGTGCTGACCCTCCATGCAATTAAAAACCTGCGTATAATTTACATTCCATGCCCTGTATCGAGGTTCTTCTGTATCCACATTCTGCATCCTTGGATTCCATCAACCTTGGACCATGTAGTACCATGGCATTTACTACTGAAAAAAGCCACATAAAAGTGGAGCCATTCAGTTCAAACCCATATTGTGCAAAGCTCAAATGTACGCTTCAAAACTATCCCTTTCTCTCTTACTTACTGCCAAAATCTTAATTCAGGCTACAGTCTCTTCTCTTCTGAATAACTGTACAGTTCTAACCGGTTTTCTGCCTTCAATTCACCCATCTTTCAAATTCATTGCTTTTTTTACATTATTGTCAGAGTAATCATGTTCTACAATGAGAATCAATCAGGTCCTCCTTTTTTCATATGGCTTCCCGTTGCCTTCAGGAGTAAATTCAAATGTCCTGATATGATTTCTTAGACCATGTATGATCTATTTATATGCCCAGTCTCATCTCTCATTTTTTTCTCCATCGTGAACTCTATTCTTTGGTCATGAAATCTTACTTATCTATTGAATGGACCATGCTCTTCCTATACCATCTCTCTCCTGTTTTCATTCACTAACACTCTGAATACATCTTTTAGCATTTCTACTTCTCTTTGACTGTGCCCCAATCCTGAAACTACACTCTGTCTGTGCCTCATCTCCATCTCCCATCATTTAGTCTTAAATTGATGATGGGGATAACGTCTTTACCTCATAAGAGTGGAGAGCTTATAGCACCCTGTGCTTAACATTATTTTACATTTATCACATTTACTGAAATTACCTATTTCCTTAATGTCTCTGTCTATAATATAGATTCCCTTACTGCCATTCATTCTAGCATCTAACCAATGCTTAGCTCATAATTATCATCCTCAAGAACTATCTCCTAAATTAATTGAGATATAAGTCAGGCAAACAAAACAAGTGATTTTTTAAGGGGGCAGATGGCTATAGAATCTGTTCCTGTGTTGTCTGAGTTATAGGCTCAGGACAGTCTTTAAATGATTTGTTACTTATTTACACGTGGTCTTGGGATGCTTTTCAGTGTGATAGATATTTGTATTTACTTAAATTAACATGCATCTCATGTGAGATTCACATGTATCCAAGAGAATGGGCTCTTCAGTCCTAGCTTAAAAGCTATTAATAAAGATAAGAAGTGTTTCTCGGATATTACCAACTTCAGAAAAATCAGGGAAGATTGTAGAACTTTATAAAATAACAATATAGGCTTGTGAATAAATCAAGATAAAAGAAGTCAACAAAAATAGGCCAAGAAATAAATTCCATGGTATGTAGAATACAATATGCATAATAACCACGAAATTTTTGTAGCCTTTTTTTAAAATAAAATATGATCAGCGTCTCTAGCCACACTTGACTGTACTAACAGAAAATCATCTGGCCTAAGCAAGGATGACCAACTACTTTCTTCTGAAATTCTGAATCTGAATAAAGAAGTTATTGTTCCGTGGGAGATTTTAATTTGAGAATGTGTGCATGCTCATCCTCTACTTGTCTTGCAGACTAAGAAGCAGAAACTTTTACAGAGAGAAAAGAAAAAAAGAAGGCAGGTGGACAGGAACAATTACAAGAGATGAAGCTGGAGGCTTGATGGATTTTCAATACCAGATTCCATTCCTTCCTGGAGGCCCAGTCATGGTGAGTATCTGATATCCCTTCATAAGGCTGGAGTTCTCCTGAATACACCAGTGCATCAATTTCAATTTGTTTATGACTGTAGTTCTTTCAAAGTGATTGGCACACATGCTGTATTCATTTTTAAATGTTTTCTACCCTCCAATCTTGCTCATTTAAAAAAATATCTTTCTTACAAACACTCTGAGGAACTGAAGATGAAATATTTTATATACAATCATTAGAGGAATATTTAGTCTCTTGGCAAAGAAGGCTGGGGGAACCTTGCTTTTTATGTACTTCAGGCCAAGTTCAATCTACTCTTTAGATCAAGACAAAAGACCTCATTGTTTTACACCCTTATGATTCCCATGTTAAACCTTCTGATTTATAGCCTACAGCACAAGGATGTGAAAATAATTTGAATGGCAGATGTGTCCCTATATTCATATAGAAAATAGCCCTTTTTTTGATAAACTAGCTTAAGTTGGCTCTGGTTTTTTAGAACAAAAGATCTCTTAATCATACGCTTCAGATAAAAGAAATAATAAGGGAATGTATACATGACACAAAATAGAGGAAGAGGAGAGGGCAGTCCCTTCTTTTGGTGTGAATGAAGAAAAGAAGCAGTGGGGAACTTGAACGTCAGAGCTAAACAACTTAGAGCTTGTGTGATCTGATTGCCCATTTTGTTTTACGTGTCACTGCCAATGTACTATTTTTACCTTATACTGGGCCAATGTGATCAAATGTGCTAAGACAATTCTGTCCTCTTTTTCATGGTAGAAAAAAAGAGTTTAAGATCCCTTTTGGTATTAACCAAATTTTCCTGGCACCTAACCTGCTTGGAAGGCACTCCAATCCATTTCTCTAGCTATTATAAATTTTACATTTGTATGAAGCAAAGCCACCGGAGAATTACATATTTTGATCAGAAGTTTTTGGCTCCAAAAGAACTATTCTTTCTCAATTACATTTACTTATTATGCCCTGAGACCTGATGTGAAAGGTAAAGTAAGAAAAAGACAGACAAAAGAATTATCATATACATTGCATCTCACAGTGTTCACAGAATGTGTGCTTCTTTTTAAGGCTTGTTTTGCTTTTTATGCATCCTGGGAAGAATGTAAGAACGTGGTTTTTCTTATTTGACTTAGCTGCCAGGAAAATAGAATCGCAGGCTTCTTCTACAACTGCATAGCGTGAGGGTAAACTGTGTTTTCATGTGATATTCTTATCTCTGTTCTACTTTAATTTTTCCATAGGCCAGATTTACTAATTCTTTATTTCTAACTGAAGTAAAGTTGATTTACAGTGTTGTGTTAGTTATAGTGTGCAGCACAGTGATTCAGATATCTATATCTGTATATTCTTTTTCAGATTATTTTCCCTTATAAGTTATTGCAAAATATTGAGTAGAGTTGCCTGTGCTGTAGAGTAGGTCCTTGTTGGTTATATATTTTATATATAGTAATGTGTATATGTTAATCCCAAATAGTAGTGCTACATATTCTTTTCAATTGTATGTATTTTTGTTGATACTTTTCATATCCCTAGACAAAATCTATCAGCATTACCTGGGAACTTGTTGAAAATACAGAATCTCAGGCCATACCTCAGAGCTGTTGCGCATGCATTATAACAAGATTCAATTGTTTCATATTGACATTAAAATTAAAAAATATCTGGGTAGAGCATTAAGAATAAACTAACTTAAATTTATCTAAGTTTGTGGTCAAAGTTATGTACTGGTTTCAGTACTGGTAGTTTCAAATTATGGACTTAAGCCAAGTGGGGAGTTGATTAAAAATGAACTAGACCTCAGCTTCAGAGACTTTGATCCAGCAGGGCCAGACTGAGACCCTGGAGCCTACATTTTGTTAAGTTCTTCTGATGACTGGGATTGAAACACAGGCTTAAGCCTTAAGAGATCTTTGCTTTCTCAAGGATATGTTGTCAAAATACCTTATGTATTCATGTCAACCACTTAAGGACTTAAGTCAACCACTAGAATGCTTCCTCAGTTTTTCTAAGATGGATAAATAGAGGTGGATAAATTATGTAAATATATAAATTGGTGGTGAGTTCTAAACAAAAGTGCTACAGAGGAAAACTGATTCCATGGCGGGATCAGCTTCTTTTACTTAAACTTTATTTCCCATTGCTTTTGTTTACTAAAAGGATACCATTTATCCATAATGGCCTGCCTCTGGGAACCTTGCTCTTTTGCCAGAGACTTAAGCCAAAATGCCTTTGTTCATGACCTTGTCCACCTGTAGATGGCTACAGGAAGGATGAAATTAACACACTCTCCCCCAGAGGCTAGCCATTCCAAGAGATATTTGCAAGATTAATGGCCTTTTTACTCTATTTCCTCACCGTCTCCCTTTCTGTGTTCTGTAAAAGAACCAGGCATCCAGACCTCAGAAGATGGTTGTTTTGAAACATTAGTCTGCCAACTTCTCGGTCAGCCAGCTTTCTGAATAAAGTCATATTCCTTGCCTCAACATCTTGTCTCTGATTCATTAGTTCGTAATGTGGTAAGCAGAACAAACTTGGGCTCAGTAACAAAAAGACTGAGATGATAGGGACCCTACAAGTGATAGAGACCATTGTCTCAGGCCTTTACTACATATACGATTTGCTAAATGAGGGATGTTAGACCTGATGTATTTATTTACTGTTGGGAACTGTTTTAGAATCATCGCTGTCTTGAAGACTATCCATTTTCAGTGATACTTGCAGGTCTGCATGAAGGACTCAAAGTCTGTGGGGAAAATGATAGATTCACAATCCTGATCAATTGAAAACGTTAATTTACCTTTGCAGAGAAACCAGATGCGCAAGTGAACGAAGGAGTAGAAATAGTTGGGCAGGCTTAGATCGTAAAGAATCTTCTTGCAATACAGGAGACCTGGGTTTGATCTCTGGGTCAGGAAGATCCTCTGGAGAAAGGAATGGCAACCCACTCCAGTATTCTTGCCTGGAGAATCCCATGGACAGAGGAAACTAGTGAGCTACATTCCATGGGATCGTAAAGAGTTGGACACGACTGAGTGACTTACACTTTCAGAAGATGAAGTACAAGGAAGTTGGTCTTTGAATTATTATTATTGTTATAAATGTTTGGGAGACATTGATTTTAGCCATTTATGGTGAATTAATCAGGCCTTCTTTAATTTCAATGACAGAAATCCAATTCAAACTCATTTAAATTTAAATAAAGAAATTCACCCATTTTCTCAGCTGAGAGGACCAAAAGGAATTTCTTCCTATGTAGACCTCAGCTAGATCCAGGTATCAAATGATGTCATACTTCGGCCTCGCTCCATTTCTCAGCTTCGCTCATCTCTGCTTGTCTTCAGTCTCAAATGACAGCGCTTCATATGTTTGAAAGACGGCTTCTGGCAACACCAGCAATATGAAGTCATTATAGCCTGTGATTCCCAAAGAAGGGAGTGTTTTTCCAGACAGCTCTGGCAAAAGTCCCTAGGAAGCTTCTCACTTGTCCATCTTCAGTTATACTCCGATGTCTCAAGCAATCACTCTGATCAGCTTAAGAAAGAACTCAGATTGGTCAGGTCTGGGACAAGCCTTACTTTGTCAGCCCTATTAAAACCGCATGAAATAAAAAGGACTACCAAATCAGAGGGGTAAGTGATTCCCTAAGACCAAGGAGTTTTGGATAAACACATGTATGTCAACTGCAGTGGAACTGGCTCAATATCATATGATACTAATCAATGAAGGTCACCCTTAACCTACTGATTCCAAATCAGTTTCAGATTAATAGACACACTCCTTTTACTTTGGAAGCATCATCTGTGTTACTCCAGTGGCCTGAATCCATAAATTTACTTCTTCTGTAAGTGCCCAGAAGGGATTTTATTAAAAACTGAAGACCATAAAGTCTCATCAGTTCTGTTTCATAGGAATCAATAAGTAAGTTGCAACTTACTATCCATGCAAACTTCAATCCATACTAACTACATACCGTTTATGTTCCAGGAACATTTCAATATTTTTTTCTGGACAACTTACTTCAATACAATGGACCTGGATAATTTATTCACAGTTGCTTTGGTGTATATGGATATTTCTATTCCTGTAGTTTTCTGAGTCAAATTAATTTTTGCATTCTTTTGTTTATACATATTGAAGTTTATATATATTTTTGTTTATATATATTTTGTTTTGTTTATATATATTGAAGTGAAATAGATTAATTTCATTTCAGTTCCATTTGATTTACTGGTTACATATTACTGCATGGTTCAAATTTTAGTAGATTTTCAAGAAGATTGGTCAAATAACTGAATGCATTAAATTCTTGTCACTAAGTAAGAAAGGTTGACAAGTCTTTGGTGGATGTCACAGCCTATTTGGAATTAGGAATCAAATGTTGTTTCTCATTATTAGCAAAGAATTTTGTTTAATTTCCAAATAGCATTAAATGATTCAAAGTAGAAAGGCGATCATCTTCATGACAACTCCTAATTAATGGTGCCTGCTTAACGCATCTCAATAGGACATAGACTTCTTTATTAGATGGACAGTTTGGTGAACAATAGTAAATATAACATTCCATTCTAGTTGACAAAATCTACTATTTCTAAAATTTTACTTGAGATACCCCATCACCCATCCATTCTGATCACAGTTCTTTAAACATTCCAGTCAGCCCACAGCCCATGCTAAAAACCAAGCAGAGGCTTGAAGTGGACTCTCATGAAACTCCCTGGTACTCACCAGTCAACCTCCAGATCCCTCTCTCCTGCTGTTCCTTCTTCTACCCCAGCTCTTTGATCCCTGGTTAGCCTACGTTTTCATACTTTGCTTCCTGATATCTATCAGAAACCTTTCTTTCTCTCATCTTTCTTAAGGTCATTTTGGAATGGGTCACCAAGCTTTGGCTCTTCAAGTTAACTCTAGGGCAGGATTTGGTTATAAATTAACCTTCATGGCATGTTAACCTCCTATATCCCTTTCTCCCATTTTTTTATGTAATAAAGTTAATCCTATTCTCTCTTTGCATAATAATTTTAGATTATTTCCTTACAGGTGGTTGATTTGGGGGAAAAATTGGTTGAAAACTTTGCCCTCTACACTCTAGGCTTTACTATCATGATGCACTTCTTAGTAATCTTATATGTATATAGGCACTAAACATTTTTTGTTCATTTCCAATTGCTTAATAACACAGAAGACCAGACTAAAATAGCTCTGATATTTTAGTTTGGAGAGATAAAGTATGTACAGATGGGTCTATGCATATCCATATGGCTACTATGTGTGATATTATTACAAGTATAAAAGAATCTGTAAATTAAACAAGATTTTATGATTGAGCCATATTACAGGGAACTTAGCACACTTTTTTTTTAAGTTAGAGGATAATCGTTTTATGATGTTGTGATGGTCTCTACCATGAATCAATGCAGAGCAATTATATATATATCCTTTTTTTTATTTCCCTAGAATATGCTATACTTTCTGTTTCAGAAAAGCTGTAATAGTCTTCCCTGATCTTCTAGATAAATTCAGCAGTCATTTTGATTTACTCTTTGTTTTAATCAGCTATCTTTATTTTTAATCTCTGGAACACAGAATTACCCTCTGTTCTCAGGCTCCCCCCCCAAGATTGCTTTCTATCCATTCTTTTATTTTTTAGCTTCCCTCTTTCAGTCAACAAGGCTACTGAGAATTATTATTTTTCAGGCTGTGCAAGTCACTCAAGGTAATCACAGTGTGACTGAAGGTAGGACAGAGGAAAGCCTATAAAGTTACAACAACACTTAGGAAGGAGACCTATTTTAGGGAAGAGGAAGGCTTTCTAGAAGTGGCATTTGATCCAAGGAAGCCTAAAAAGGAATTTAGTATGAATTAATAAGGTGAGGAAGAGAGGAGATGCTGTTTCAGTTAAAGTATCCAGCGTTTTTAGAAGAGCCAGGGTGTTTAATGACAGAGGAAACTTGAGAATTTTTAGAAGTAAATTTGTCTGAATCATAATTTAGATTTAAAACTGAAGGCATAAGAGAGCTAGTAAACAATTTTTATCAGAGGAAAACTTTGGTCAGCTGAACATTTTATAAAGATCACTGTGGTAGCACAGTGGCACAGAAAATAGATTAGAAAGAGAGGTCAAAGAAGCTACAGGCAGAGGCCACTGGTTGACTGAGTCAGGAGATGATTCAGGCTTACACCAAAGAATAGGGAGTAGGGATGAAGAAATGAGACAGATGAGAGAGATACAAGAAGGGAGTATCATTTAGACTTTAGTGACCAAAGATGTGACTTATTTCTCTTCCAACCACTGGTCTGTATCCAGTGGTTTCTCTTCTTTTTCTACACGTAGGCTAGCTGTGCAGAAAATGAAATCCCTGATGTGCCCTCCTTCTATGTCTGTTTCCCCTGGAAGTTGTCTGGACTGCCACAGATTTGTCTGCATGAAAAATGACAGTGTTTTTTAAGACTGTTTTTTTTTTTTTAATCAAAACTAGCTGTACTTTAAAAAAATGAACCAAAATAGTGAGAAGACTGACATTATTTTACACTTTTGCCTGTGTCTTCAATTCTGGCTAAATAAAGGAAAACTGGGTTCTCATCTCTTTTTCTGCATTTGGTGTGTTGTACTATATTGTTTTGGTTGAATTATTTGAAGAAAATTTGGCTTCACCAAGATAGCTGGCAAAGGGAGAAGTATTTAAATAGCCATCTCAGATAACTGTGGATATTCTCTCTTCTTACACATTACTATATATAAGACAGATAACAAGGACCTACTCTGTGGAACAGAGAACTCTGCAATGGCCTAAATGGGAAAAGAATCTAAGAAAGCATAGATACATGTAAAATAAACAAAGGAACAAACAAACCAAAAAAGAACCATACACACACACAGAAATGACTCAGTGTTAATAAGACTAATTTTTCTGTCTCTTCAACCAACTGCTGGTAGGCTACCTTGCAGGACTGTGCTGCCAATTTCTGAAGCCTACCACGATAAAATGAAGCTCAACACCTTCCCCACCAAAAGTAACATCTCACTATTACCGTTAAAAATAAAATCCAACAGTCATGCCCTAGACTTTTCCAGAATGATGATATTTTGCTCTTTTTACTATTTTTGGCTTCCCTGATGGTTCAGTGGGTAAAGATTCCACCTGTAATGCAAGAGACACAGGAGACACAGCTTTGATCCCTGGGTTTAAAAGATACCCTGGAGTAGGAAGTGGCAACACACTACAGTATTCTTGCCTGGAAAATTGCATGGGCAGAGCAGCCTGGAGGCTACAGTCAAAAGGGTCTCAGAGAGTCTGACGCAACTGAATGACTAAGCACGCACACACACGCCTTTACTCATTACATCTATTACACATTCTAGCCTTAGTTGTCCTTCATTGCATTTCCGCCAAACCTTTTTGATAATGTCCCTTTCTGCCCTTTTCTACATAGTGTGTTATACACTAGGAAAATGGAAAACTTTGTATCACGACTTCATGGCAACTCCAAATTTTTAGGATGTCAAATCACATCTATCTATAAGTTTGAAAGAACAGTTTAAAGTTTGTAGGATGTTTGCTTACTAAAAGAATCTAATACAATTGTGTATGTACAATAAATCTAATTTTATACATTTAAATTTTGTTTGTTCTTTTTTCCAAACACTTCTACCCTTGTTTTGTTGCTGGTATTTGAGAATTTTATTTTTAATTGCCATTGCTTTTCATGACATCAATCTGTTATCTTGTTTTCCTTTATTTTTTTCACAAGCCAAGCTAAGTTATGACTGGTTTTATTGTGCATATTTCTTGTGATATAAATCTACCCCTAATTATTAGTAAATAGAGGATACAATTATCCAGTGCTTGTACCGATAAGATAAACAGCACTAATAATCCTTTCCAAAGTACAGATACAATTTGTAATATAAACTTTATTTTCAGCTTTCAGTGATTCAGTGGAGTATTATTAGAAACAAGTGATTAACCTATTGCTAGAAAAATCCTAAATTACTAAACATACATGTAGAAGAAATGCCTTTTAAAAATTACAAATTGCAATGAATAGGTGAAATCAACACTGGTGGTTTTAAGTCTTCCTATAATTTTCTTGAAGTATTGAGACATTTACTGAAGGTTCTTGAATACAGAAATAAAAATCAAAGATTAATATTCCCCAAAACATTCTTTTACATTCTTCCCATGTACAATACCACATTTGTCATGCTAAAACTAGTGGATAAAAATTTGATGAGAAATAGGATATTTATGTAGTGTCAAGTAACTATTTTGCAATTGCAGAAAGGAAAAATCTAATCTATACTGGAGAAATCTGGAGTCCTCTACCTTAACCAAATTATCACAGATAATGTTGCCAGTGATAGAACAAATCAACATCGTGTGCCTTCAGATGGGATGCAATGAGAATGCAGACTTCTTTTTTATTAACTTTTTATTTTCTAAAATAAATTACTTTGTAAGTAATTTTTTAAAATAAATATTTTTTATTGGAGATATAGCCAATTAACAAACTATGACATTGTCAGGTGAATAGCAAAGCGACTCAGCCATACACATATGTGTATCTACTCTCCCCCAAACCCTCTCCCATCTAGGCACCGATAACATTGAGCAGAATTCCATGTGCTGTACAGTACGAGCTTGTTGGAAACACAATCTTATTTCTGTAACATCTCTGCCAAAAAAATAAAAACCTGAATTTAGTATTGAGGAAACATCAAACAAATTCAAAGTGAGAGATAAAGTAGCTTGCCTGCTTCTTGAAAAATGTCAAGGTCATGAAATAGAGAGACTGATGAGCTGTCCCATATTAAAATGACATGATCACTAACTGCAATCTATGATCCTCGATTAAACTAGGATGTGAAAAATATAGCAAAGAAAGACAGTTGAGTTGGGGAACACTTGTGACAACAAGGAAACAGTATGACCTTTGGGATCGATAACAACAAGATGTCAATGTTAAATGTCCTGGTTTTGATAGTTGTACTGTGACTATGAAAGGAAATATCTTTGTTCTTAAAAAAATATACACTGAAGTGTTTAGGAAAAGAACACAGTGTTTGAAATTTATTCACAAATGGTTCAGAAAAAAGTGTGTGAGCATGTACGTGTAAAGAACAAATAACAGAGGAGACAGGCAAAATGTAAACAAAATAGGAATTCTTGGTATTCTCAAAATATTTCTGTAAGTTTGAAATTACATAAAAATTAAAAAACTACACAAATATATTTCCTTTTATGTATCATAATTTTTCTCTTTATTTTTAAAAGAATGTTGGCTTTTTCTAGTAGTCTAGCACTTGGTGAAAGCCCTTTGCATGCTTTATTTGTTTGTGTTTTACTTTAATTAGAATTTGTTAACAGAATTTAAATACATTTAAAATGTATCCATGTAAGTTTCGAATATGGAAGCATTTTCCCTGTCTTGTTTGCTCCCAAATTTTTAACCATTTCAATTTTTAGTTTTGTTGATGCTTCCTAATTTCTAAATAATATGCCCATCTTTTTCTTCTCTTAATTTATCAATTTAGATGCCCTCTACAGACTTCTTGCTATTGTAAATTAAGATTTAGCTCACATTCGTGTCCCCTTCCTCACAATGTAATTTTGAAATTGTTTTCTTCTATTAGTTATCTTTGAAATTGAAATGTTTTCTTATATTTCTGTTATGTACTTTCTGCACAGTGTCTCTTGACTCCTCTTTGTAAAATAAGGATATGTATTTACTGTGTTTATCTCCATGTCGCCTCTATCTACCTCCCAATCTTTGTCAGTTGTAGTTTTGCTCTCCCTAGACAGGGCTGATTTGATTCTATTTACATTACATTCGATAGACATTAAATCATTAAATCTTTTTCCTTTGTCTATGTATCGAATCTAAAAATTAAAAACAGTATCTTTTCTTTCATGAGTATAAGAAAAAGCAGAGGCAAGTAGTGTACTATGGTTATGTTTTCTTATCTCATGTTTAAATATCAAATCTCCAGAGTTCAAAGGAATGATCAGTGGATTCTCCTTTCCAACACAGCACCACTAACTCAAAATTGTGCCAAATTGTATTTTAGCATTGTATTTTCTGTACAGTCTACTATCTATGTATGCCAGAATCTTGTGCTGTTGCAGAGAATTTTATGATTTCTTACGATTCCCATTCTCTAGTGGTGACCACTTTTTGTTGTTGTTATTGTTGCAACTGTTTTGTTTTTCACTTCAGTGGAGGCTTTGAAGAATTTTTCTTTATTTTTACTGTTTTGCAGTTTCACAGTGATGTTCCACATGCTACTTTACCATATGATACTTTTGTATTTTTCTTCTTTATATATATTAGTATTTTTAAATTTAAAAGTGTATGCTTTTCTTCATTTCTAGAATGCTAATTTTTTAAATTAAGAATCTCATTTCTTTCGTTTTCTTTTCTGGAATCTTTAATAGTTGAAACTTGAATCTTTTGGGCTAATTTTCTTTACCTTTTATCCTCTCTTTCTTAACTATATTTTGGAGGATTCCCTTGATTTTATGTTTTTCCTTGTTTTGGCTTTCTTTTTAAATTATAGCTGGTTTATTTTTAGTTACTAAGGGCTTTTTATTGTTTTTGTTCCTTTTGTTCTCTGTTCCACAGAATTTTGTCCTTATTCTGAGGATGTCATATCTTCTCAAACCTCTCTAAGGATATGAGTTAGATTTTTGTTAAAAATTTTAAATTTATTTTCTTTGTTTCTTTTAGAGTAAGATGTTTCTGTTTGTTTTGCTTGACCATTATTATCCCATATTCTTTCTTCAGTTATACAGCAAGTTTTGACTGTTTTGCTTAAGAATGAAGTAAGTAAGATGACAGGACAGTGGTAGACTTTGGTAAATTGATGAGGAGTTGGCCATTGTGTTGGGAAGCTCTCATATACACGAAGCACAAAGCACAAACACCACCACCAGTGGCCAGTTTGCTTTTGATAGTTTATTCATTTTTTAGAGAATTCCCTTTCTTCACACAGCCAAATTAGGAGTAAATATCTGGCTACTAAATACTCTAAATATTGTAGTGGAAAAGTATGAACTTGGGGTGAGGATCACAACAAAAATTTATAGCCACAGTTCGATCATTCATTCACTTAATCAATCCCCAGAATGGTACTGATGGTCTATAAATTAGTTAACTAAACAGACAAATTGCTCTTATCAAAGTTACTTTTTTTGTAAAAGAAGCATTGAGCAAATTAGAACATACTAGGTATTGTGAAGAAAATTAAAACAGAGTAGAAGGGATATAGAGTGATAGGTTTGAGGGAAAGGCTAGAGATAGTTGTTGTTTAGATAGAGTGGTTAAGGAATATCTCTGATAGAATGGTATTGGATAGGGACTTGAGAGAAATGAGGTAGACACAAAGATATTAAAAGAAAGTATGTGGTAAGCAATCGGATCAAGAATGCAAAGCAAGATGGGATTTTTCCCTGAAGGAGTTATAGACACTTCTCCTTCTTGCCTTGGAATCTCTACAGTTGTGCAGGCATGCTGATTACCTACTCAGCGGTGGGGTCCTCAGAAAATATTCTAGGTGGTGACTATTTCCATCTAGTTTCATCAGCTATTCTTATTCATGTACTTTCCTTCATTCCAGAACTTTGTTGAGTTTTTACTTCATTAATGACTCCATTCTTTGTTCATTGCCATGAAATTTTAGTTTATAAAAATTTTTAACGAACTCTTTAGGAACAGAGTGGGCTTAGTTACCATCTTAAACTAAATTAAAAATCTATAACCTCTCTTAAAATGGTCTCATCATTTTATTAAAAGCAATTTCAAAACAAACCAAAAAGAGGCAACACTTACATGAAATTATAAGTCAGCCTAAGGGTATTGTAGGATTTAATAGTAACGCTAAGATGAGGATCTGTGTCATTAAGCTATCTCTCACATCAGTGGAAAAATATCAAGAGAGAAAGTTAGCATATAATATAGAAACAGTGATTCATATTGTCAAAAAAGGAAATAAAACAAATTATTTTAAAAAAGCAGAATTAAAACTGAATGATGAAATCAACTCAATGCCATGTTTTATAAACTGATTTTTACCCTTATTCAATACCACCATAATTAAAGGTTCGATAAATATGAGATTTAATAAATCAAAGCAAATAAAATGAACCAAACTTCCAAATATATGAAAACTCATTAAACTTCTATTTCTGAGGCAATAGTCCAAGGCTGTTTGTCAAATCAAATTATAAACTTTAAAAAAGAAAAAAGGAAACCATTATATCTAAATATGGAATTCTGATTCTGTGAGCTATAAGATTGTTTTGCTCTGTCAGAGAATTCAGTAATGGTTTTCAGTTATTGCACTTTTCAACTCAAAGACAGGCAGTGACCTGAAATCCCTCTTGATAGTTAACCTTATCTGAAAGTTCAGTAATTTGCACAGGCTTCTGGAGATTTAGTGGCATAATGGAAATATAAACTGGGCCATCAAACCCCAGGTATTGATTCTTTCATTGCATCATAACACGACATGACCTATTTGAAAATAATAAATATTTTCTACATCCAAACTCCGGTAAATTTGCTTACTCCCTCCCTAGCATTTCAGAGACAGGTAATGATGAAATTGCAAGTAATGGATACATTACATAAAACTGACTTGCACTCAAAAATAGCAAGACTCTCCAGAAGGAACACTGGACTCAAACAATCAGAAAACAGTCCTCTCAGTTTTCTTCCAGGGCCAAGGACAGCAGGGTTTTTTCATGAATGTGAGCACACAGAGACATTAACCAGGGGAGTGGAGCTGGCTTTGCAGAAACATAGATAGAACTTCAGCTCTGCTTTTAGGTCACTTGTCAGTCTGCCATGGGTCAACCTTGTTTCCTGTAATTTATCCTAAAGGACATTAAGAACTTGACTTAAAACTAGCTTTCTTGAATATGACACTAATTCCTTCAGTCAAGAAATATTTATTGAGCCCCAACTACATACTATCGACAGAAAAAAAAATATGACGATGTTTTATTCACCCAACAAAACTGAGGACTTAAGCCAAGGATACCACAGGGGAGGAAGTAGCCAGGATGAGTGTTTGCAACAAATACCAGGTAGTCGGACCATCAAAGATTACTGTTAATTAAAGAAAACCAGACATCTCATGTTAAAGAATTTAGCACTTTAATTTATATGGGAAGATGCAAGAGTCTGGGATCACTGAAATCATTCCTTTGATATGGATCTCAGCCATCTGGGGCCAGTATCCTGCGCTTTCTCATAATGAGTCTCTTCAGGGTGCACACTGGAGGCTGGGGAGAGGGCGGTGGTGGTGGTCGCCGTACTTGACTGCTAGATGGTGGGCATCCTGTTTCTATCCTGACTTCCCTCAGGGCTCACCTTCAGGGCATCTGTAATGGGAAGGCCTGATAGCTGTAACATCTTGTCTTTACTGAAAAGACCAGGCAACACTTTTTTTTTTCTTCATTGACAGTACCAAGTAGAAGAGGCTTCCCAGGTGACTCACTGGTAAAGAATCACCTGCCAGTACAGAAAACACAGGTTCAATCCCTGGATGAGGAAGATTCCCCTGGAGAAGGAAATGGCAACCCACTCCAGCATTCTTGCCTGGAAAATCCCATGGTCAAGGAAGATTGATGGGCTACAGTCCATGGGGTCACAAAGAGTTGGACATGACTTAGTGAGTAAACATGAGCACCAAGTAGAGGAACCAGAGATCAAATTGCCAACACCTGTTGGTTCATAGAAAAAGCATCACCAATTCAATGGACATGAGTTTCAGCAAACTCTAGGAGATAGCAAAGGACAGGGAAGCCTAGCATGCTGCAGTCCATGGGGTTGCAAAGAATTGGACACAACCTATCGACTGAACAAAAATTAAGCACAGTGCTGAGTGCTGGGGATACAGTAATGAGTAAGACATAAAGGAATCCCTGTCCTTTTGGCCCTTAGAGCATATGGAGTCCCTGCCCTCATTATACTCATGACCTACTGCAGGAGAGGAGCACTAATTAATAATTACACAGCTAAATAGATAAATGAAATGGTACTTGGTGTCATGAAAGAGAAGCTGTATGCCTCTAGAAAAGCATGTAATAGGAGGATTTGATCATTCCTGGTTTGGGATGTGGGTGTTAGGAAGACTTCACAAAGAAGGCATATTTGACAGGAACCAGAGTAGAAGGCAATGGCACCCCACTCCAGTAGTCTTGCCTGGAAAATCCCATGGACGGAGGAGCCTGGTAGGCTGCAGTCCATGGGGTCGCTAAGAATCAGACACGATTGAGAGACTTCACTTTCACTTTTCACTTTCATGCATTGGAGAAGGAAATGGCAACCCACTCCAGTGTTCTTGCCTGGAGAATCCCAGGGATGGGGGAGCCTGGTAGGCTGCCATCTATGGCATCACCAGAGTCAGACACGACTGAAACAATTTAGCAGTAGCAGAGTAAATAAAAGTAAGGCAGAAAGAGGCTTCTGGCTGAAAAGACAAGTTGTGCAAAAGCCATGTTGCAGTAGGGAGCAATGCATTTCCCAGAAACTGAAGGAAAAGCCATAGAAGATAAAACCAGGCATCATGGGGGAAAGAACATGCAGTGACTTGAGGCTGCAGAGATGAGCAGGGACCAGTCCACACAGGACTGGTTAAGATTTGTGGTCTTTATTCTGAGGGAATGGATTCTTTTAATCAATGGAGTGATATGATCAAATTTGGATTTTAGAAAGAAAACCCACACCTTGGTGTGGAGGGGGAGACTGTGGGGGAACAAGAGGTATAAGAGATCAGTTAAGAGATTATATAGGAAACAATCATCCAGGCAAGAGATGTGAAAATTATAGCAGGCTTTTCAATATACTTTCCAAAAATCAGATGCTTAAAAATGAGACAATGATTTATACACTTGAAAAGTAAAGCTAGACTGTTTATATCTATCTGTTCACCTATTTCTACATTTATTTTCCTGCTATAATTATTTTTTTTCTTTTATGTTTTTCCATTCATGGAAGGTTGATTATCTCTTTTTGGCTTAGAGTGAGTCTTTGAATAACACTTCGTGTATCCTTTTTCAGAAAAAAATTTTTCTTTGAACCACTCTTTCTGTGCTGGGTGTGTGCTAATTCGCTTCAGTCATGCACAACTCTTTGCGACTCCATGGACTGCAGCCCGTCAGGTCCCTTTGTCCATGGGATTCTCCAGGCAAGAATTCCGGAGTGGGTTGCCATGGATCCTCCTCCAGGGGATCCTCCTGACCCAGGGATCAAACCTGAGTCTCTTATGTCTCCTACATAGCCAGATGGGTTCTTTACCACTACAGCCACTTGGGAAACCTCTTGGCCTTTGTTAAGTATATCTTTGTGAAATGAAAATATTTCCTGCCATATTAATCAACAAGAAATGTGATGGCCATCAGCAATTTCTGGCCTCCAAATACGAATGAGAGCTCCCAAAACTAAGATCCAGTGGATGCTGCCGCCCCCCCATGCTGATTACTGAGGAGTCCAGGAAATGTAAAAAGCAAGATGAACAAGGAAACAGGATTGGTCCCAGTTAGCTGAGGTGCATATGAAAGAATGAATTCAGTGAGCTGAGAGGCTTGCATCTTCCCATACATAGAATGCAAATTCCTTAACTTGATGCCTGCTCCCTTTGTTGCAAACTTGTATATAGCTTATCTTCCCCACTGCCTCCTTGGAGCAGTTTTCTCAGGGCTACTGAGGTGCTGTCTCTTGGGCTCAGAGTCCTAAACATTCCCACCAAATAAAATAACTCTCTACTTTCATGTCGTGACTATATTTTTTAGTTGACATCTTTCTCCAGGAAGCCTTAAATTACTCTCAAAATCCAAGGTAGCTACTGAATACATTCACAGTGACTCCCATTGCACCAGATAGGACATGGGGCTTACATATAATTGCTTATTTAATTCTAGTTTCTCTCATTCAGCTGTAAGTGGCTTGAAGGCAGGAACTCTATTTTATCATCATTTTATATTACAAACTTATAGCCTCTCATAGACATGAAAAAACTATTTATTTGTTAAATGAATGCAATACAATAAAACTCATTTGACAAGACTAAATCCACATTTATCTTTGAAATAGCCAGAGTTTTGACAGTGAATATTGGTATTTGGTTTATGTTTTTTTGGTGAGTGAAGTGACTAGAGATCTCTTCAAGAAAATTAGAGATACCAAGGTAAATTTTCATGCAAAGATGAGCACAATAAAGGACAGAAACGGTAGGGACCTAACAGAACCAGAAGATATTAAGAAGAGGTGGCAAGAATACACAGAAGAACTGTACAAAAAAGATCTTCATGACCCAGATAATCATGATGGTGTGATCACCCACCTGGAACCAGACATCCTGGAATGTGAACTCAAGTGGGCCTTAGGAAGCATCACTATGGATAAAGCTAGTGGAGGTGATGGAATTCCAGTGGAGCTATTTCAAATCCTGAAAGATGATGCTGTGAAAGTGCTGCACTCAATATGCCAGCAAATTTGGAAAACTCAGCAGTGGCCACAGGACTGGAAAAGGTCAGTTTTCGTTCCAATCCCTAAGAAAGGCAATGCCAAAGAATGCTCAAACTACCGCACAATTGCACTCATCTCACACACTAGTAAAGTAATGCTCAAAATTCTCCAAGCCAGGCTTCAACAGTATGTGAACCATGAACTTCCAGATGTTCAAGTCAGATTTAAAAAAGGCAGAGGAACCAGAGACCAAATTGCCAACATCCATTGGGTCATCAAAAAAGCAAGAGAGTTCCAGAAAAACATCTATTTTTGCTGTACTGACTATGCCAAAGCCTTTGTGTGGATCACAACAAACTGTGGAAAATTCTGAAAGAGATGGGAATACCAGACCACCTGACATGCCTCCTGAGAAATCTGTATGCCGGTCAAGAAGCAACACTTAGAACTGAACATAGAACAAGAGACTGGTTCCAAATTAGGAAAAGAGTATGTCAAGGTTGTATATTGTCACCCTGCTTATCTAACTTACAAGAAGAGTACATCATAAAAAATGCTGGACTGGATGAAGCACAAGCTGGAATCAAGATTGCTGGGAGAAATATCAGTAACCACAGATAAGCAGATGACACCACCCTTATGGCAGAAAGTAAAAAAGAACTAAAAGAGTCTCTTGATGAAAATGAAAGAGGAGAGTGAAAAAGTTGGCTTAAAATTCAACATTCAGAAAACTAAGATCATGGCATCTGTTCCCATCACTTCATGGCAAATAGATGGGGAAACAGTGGAAACAGTGACAGACTTTATTTGGGGGGGCCCTCCAAAATCACTGCAGATGGTGACTGCAGCCATTAAATTAAAAGATGCTTGCTCCTTGGATGAAAAGTTATGACCAAGCATATTAAAAAACAGAGACATTACTTGCCAGCAAAGGTCCATTTAGTCAAAGCTATGGTTTTTGCAATAGTCATGTATGATTGTGAGAGTTGGACTATAAAGAAAGCTGAGCACCAGAGAATTGATGCTTTTGAAATGTGATGTTGGAGAAGACTCTTGAGAGTCCCTTGGACAGCAAGGAGATCTAACCAGTCCATCCTAAAGGAAATCGGTCCTGAATATTCATTGGAAGGACTGATGCTGAAGCTGAAACTTCAATACTTTGGCCACCTGATGTGAAGAGCTGCCTCATTTGAAAAGACCCTAATGCTGGGAAAGACTGAAGGTGGGAGAAGGGGACGACAGAGGATGAGATGGTTGGATGGCATCACCAACTCAATGGACATGAGTCTGAGTAAACTCTGGGAGTTGGTGATGGACAGGGAGGCCTGCCTTGCTGCAGTCTAAGGGGTTGTACAGAGTTGGACATGACTGAGCGACTGAACTGAACTGAGCTGAAATCCACATTTATCTTTGAAATAGCCGGATTTTTGACAGTGAATATTGGTATTTGGTTTGGTTTTTTGGTGAGTGAAGTGAAAGTCAGTTAGTTGTGTCCCATTCTTTGTGACTCCATGGAATTCTTCAGGCCAGATCCTGGAGTGGGTAGCCTTTCCCTTCTCCAGCGGATCGTCCTGACCCGGGGATCATCCAGGGTCTTCTGCATGCAGGCAGATTCTTTACTAACTGAACTATTTTGAGTCTGCTTTGCTGGTGATTATCTATCATGCTTCTTTTCAGGTGAATACTCTAGAGAGCAGACTGGCATGGACCTGCAGTTAATCGAAGAGGATATTTAATTTCTGTACTGTTGGATGGGAAAGGAGAGAGAGCAGTAGGTAGGTAGGAATAATATATTTGGAAATAAGTGATGTTTCAAGTTCATTGTCTATGGAGTGATTCTGACATTGTGTACATGTGATCTGCTGTTTGGCAAAGGTACCTTTATGGAAAATCCAATCACTACCAATAGCTCTGCTTGAGGCTTAAAGTTTATGAGACATATTAGCTTTTCTGGAGATAGTCCATCTTTAATTGTCATACACTAGAGCTGTTGCTATGTTATGGTTGTTTTGCAAAACTGATGATTGTGCTAAGAGTTGAGCTAAAGAACTCCCAGAGTCACTCTCTACTGGAGTTAGGCAGATTTCACTCATGTATGACTTTCCTCTTAAAAGTATGAGAAATCAGTCATTTTTTTTGCCATAAATCCATCACAACAACACTGAATACATATTTATAAGAGACGTAAGAAATATACTATGATATTGTGGTCTGTTAAAGCATATTCTATGCTTGGGGAATTTCATGACCAGCATCAGAAAATCATTAATTCTATGGCTGGTCTAAGAAAAGTTGACTCAATCTCTGTTCCCAAATGCTAGGGAAAATGTACTGCAGCATTTTTGTGGTACACTACAAGTCTTAGTTAATTAAGTATATTAATATTGCTGGTGTTATTTTATTTTTCTTTAATAGCTTTAGTTTCTGCCAATCATGAAGTTGTGAAGTTGCTCAGTCATGTCCGACTCTTTGTGACCCCATGGATTGTAGCCCACCAGGCTCCTCCATCCATGGAATTTTCTAGGCAAGAGGACTGGAGTGAGTTGCCATTTAAGTTTTGTACTCAAGCAACTGACCTAATCAAGTCAATACAATCAAACCCTCTCTGGTGTGATACAGACTAAAAACAGCAGATGAAAGACTCCCAGCTGTCAAGATCAACAGAGAAAGAAAAGGTGAGTCCTGCATAGTGATGAAAAGAACTAATTTGGGACACTGCTCCCCTTTCCAAGAAATAAATGTTTTTGTCCCACTTCCCAGTTATGTCTGAACATCCCAGAAGGGAGAAAGCATTGAAACATGATAACTATCTAAAATACGATAAAACAAGAAATATATTCACGAAATCAGCTCCGTGGCATGGTTCCTATATACACTAGATTAGATTTGCCCATTCTAGATTCCATATAAATGGAATTATACAATACCTGGGTTTTGTGTTGTCTCTTCTGCTCAGCATCTTTTGGGGACAAAGTAATGGATCTTCTTTTATTATCTAACATTGATAATGTGTGTCTTATCTTTCATTTTGGTTAGTTTAGGTAGCTTAGTTTGGGTACAGATTATTTTTCTATTTCACTGATTTTCTTTTTATTATTTCCTTTCTTATGCTTTATATGGTTTAATTTTATTTTCTCGTCTTAGCTTCTTAAGATGGCAGCCTAGATCACGGATGCTAGGTCTTTCTATTGTTTCAATACAAGAGTTTAAAGCTTGAAATTTCCCCCTCAGCACTGCTTTAGCTAATTTAATAATTTTGATTTGTGGAATTTTCGTTTGTATTTAGTCTAAAATACAACTACTTTGGATTTGTTACTTTCAGAGTGTAAAGGTTGAATGTTTTCCCATTACTCTACTTTAATCTATTTGTATGTTTATATCTAAAATAAATTCCTCATAGAAATTTTTCTGAAACTCTCTGCCTTTTCATTGGCACGTTTTTACATGGTTTATATTCAATGTGATTAATGATATGGCTAAGTAGAAATCAATCTTATTTCTATTTGATTTCTATTTGTTTCTTCCTCTATGCTTTTTTCCTGCCTTCATTAGGTTAATTAATTAAATTTTTAGTATTCTATTTATTTCAGTATTGTATTACTAATGTCATCCTCATTTAATTTTTTATTGGTTGCTATAAAGATGCTGTATAGTATAATGTGCATCTTTAATTAGTCACAGTGGGAAGCAATATTTTAAATCTCATTTTACACATGAAAAGATTAGAGGCACAGAAAGCTTTATATACTTGCTCAAGATCATACAGCTTGGAAGAGGAAAAGAAAATGTTGAAACAGAAATATAGAGTTTAGCTTAGATGGGGTAATTTACGTGCAGAACAGAATATAAGCAAAGGGATAGTGAGACAACATGTATAAACAACAGTAGAGGAAAGAAAATACATAGCAAAATACTTTCATGGCTAATGAACTAATTCATAAAGAAAAGATAAGGTCTTAGAAACTGTGATACCAATGAAGAAGACGTTTCCTTACATATTTCTGTTTGTTTTTATGGGCAATGTTGGTCACAGAAACTAGTTGAGGCCAATTTAATTTGTATAGCCAAATATTCTAATACTAAGTTATTTCAGACATATGTCCATACGTATTTGTATTGTAATTTTTTTCAGTCCAGTTCTAGACCTTTATAAAAGATGATCAATATGAACATATGGCTATCATCCTTATATGCTTGACCGAAATAAAGTTCTTCAGTCTACTGTTCTCAGAATTAATACTATAAATATTTAATCCATACAAGATACTGTAATTAGGAAATGAGACAATATAAGAAGGTATTCCTCTGTTTCTTTTTCTTTGTACTCAAACTGTATCTGATTTTGGCCTATTTTTATAATTCTTAAAAAATACCATGGAAAGGGACAGCTGTATTCTGAACGTGGAAGCAGAGGCTAACCACCTACATAGAAAACATTTTTAGCATCTCATCTAGCTTATGCAGAAATGGAAGCTCACTGTAGAAAAAAAAAATAGGTGGAAAGAAAACTCATATTTTGTTCAGATCCCTTATTCCCTCCTTTCTGATGGTTCGGCTTCTTTACTGATCTTCCTACAATATTTGCCAATGTGCTCTTCCTCCTTTGACTCAACCTGTACACAGCCATTAGCTTAATCTTGTGAAGCTTTTTACCTATTTGCTCAAAAATTTCCAGGAGCTTATCCACTAAATAAATAACAAACTTCCTAGTATAGCATTAAAAAGCTCCACAGTCTGACTCTTAATTTCCTTTCCAGATTTCTCTTTCAATATTCTATTACATCAACATCATAGTCAATGTGCATCCAGTGATTTTTGCCATTTTAAAATGTAAATTTTGCTTTCCTGCCAGTCCAAATTTAACCTGCCATTCTCTCTGTAAAGCTTTTCTAATGCCAACAGCTAATTTTAGACTCTCACCCACTCATTGTGACCATGTGGTCTCTTCAACAAAGTCTTTTACAAATGACCCCTGAGGTTTTTGAACTCTTCTATTAATTAGTCGAAATAACTGATAGACCTAGTTGAAGCCCTTGTGATCTTAGGCTGTGTAGTTAGACTGTATAGCTCTTCATTCTCCTATTGATTTATAGATATGTATTTTTATCTTGCTTTTCACATTTTAAATTCTCTGAAAAAAGGAAATGTTTATTTCATCTTTAGCCCAGAATAATGTGTTTTGTAAAATGGTTGTAAATAAATTTCATTTTAAAAAGTGAATTAAAAAATATTGGATATAGGGACTTCCTTGGTAGTTCAGTGGTTGAGAATCTGCCTTCCAATGCAGGGGCACTGGTTCAACCCCTGGCTGGAGAACTAAGATCCCACATGCTATGGGACAGCTAAGTCCATGTGCCACACTTAGAGAAGCACATGTACTGCAACCAAGACCTGATGCATCCAAATAAATGACCACATATTTGAAAAAATACTGGGATTTAGTGAATAAAGAATTGGGTTTCTTATGATGTGCATCACTTCATGGGAAATAGATGGGGAAACAGTAGAAACAGTGTCAGACTTTATCTTTTTGGGCTCCAAAATCACTGCAGATGGTGACTGCAGCCATGAAATTAAAAGACGCTTACTCCTTGGAAGGAAAGTTATGACCAACCTAGACAGCATATTCAAAAGCAGAGCCATTACTTTGTCAACCAAGGTCCATCTAGTCAAAGCTATGGTTTTTCTAGTGGTCATGAATGGATGTGAAAGTTGGACTGTGAAGAAAGCTGAGTGCCGAAGAATTGATGCTTTTGAACTGTGGTGTTGGAGAAGACTCTTGAGAGTCCCTTGGACTGCAAGGAGATCCAACCAGTCCATTCTAAAGGAGATCAGCCCTGGGATTTCTTTGGAAGGAATAATGCTGAAACTGAAACTCCAGTACTTTGGCCACCTCATGTGAAGAGTTGACTCATTGGAAAAGACTCTGATGCTGGGAGGGATTGGGGGCAGAAGGAGAAGGGGACGACAGAGGATGAGATGGCTGGATGGCATCACCGACTTGATGGACGTGAGTCTGAGTGAACTCTGGGAGATGGTGATGGACAGAGAGGCCTGGCGTGCTGCAATTCATGGGGTCGCAACGAGTCAGACACGACTGAGCAACTGAACTGAGCTGATGATATGCAAAGGATTTGAAGAAGTCAGGAGAATTCTGGGTAATCCACCTATTGGCTTTCAGACCATTGTAGAATGACAACCTCTTTCTTTGTTATGTTGATACAGACAGTATGATAGATATTAGGTTTAGTATGTAGTGGGCTTCCCACCCCAAGTTTCCTTACTTAAGACTATGACTCCACTAAACATGTTTCTGTTTGGCCAGCGAATTCATCTTAAGCTCTGCCAGTAGAGGGAGCCAGAAAGAGGTTGCAAGGAAGGAAGATTTTTTTTACTCCAGCAGTGATGGTTTTGTCCTTTGAAGCAGCTATTGTAGTTTTCCCAACACTTGTAGAATTTGCTTTATTATGCTGCCTCTCTGAGAAACCAGCTCCGGCTGAACAGGGACTGCTCTTCAGAGGCTGTAGTTTCAGTTCCATGGGACTCCTCCTCCAAGTGTCTGAGTATTTCACCAACCATGAGGGTAATAGCTGCCTCCTGAAATTATTACATTCATAATATCTTAGAAATCTCTTTTTACTCTTTCAGTTGCCTAATTATCAAACTCAAAAGGAAGACTTTGACTGCAAAAAAAAAAAAAAAACAATCAAGCAGTCTGAGTTATTTCACTCAGAAAGAGTTCAACAAATTGAGATTCAATATTGTCAACTAAAATTTTAAACCTCTCTGCACAACAGTGTTTCCTTGACCATTGATGATTCCATTTTCAAGCATAAATCCAGTTATGTGATTTTGGAGGTACAGCTCTGGGCAATATTACAGTGACAGGATCATCACATATTAAATGCTGACAGGGCTTTACCAGAAAGTTTGCTTTAGGCTGTTTGTGGAGTCCATGAGCCAAACAGTAGTCAGGAGTGGAACTGAAGATACAGACATCATGGAAATGGATGACAAAACGAGAGAAGAGAAAAATGCCTATATATTTTTCTTTCTGTTTCACAAAAAGATCATGCTTAACAAATTAAGAGTTAACTGTCAAAAATTGAATCTTTAAGAAATTTAATGTTTTGAGATGTATTGAAGTCAAATGACGTTTATTTTGCATAATTATTTATTTTTATAAATTCCTACTATAAGAAATCTACTGTAAAATACTAAACAAATTTCTTTACATAAAATAACTAAATAAAATAACACTTTAGATAATTGATTTGTATATACATCACAACAAACTGTGGAAAATTCTTAAACAGATGGAAATACCAGACCATCTCACCTGCTTCCTGAGAAACTTGTATGCAGGTCAAGAAGCAACAGTTAAAAACAGACATGGATGTTGAGCATCTTTTCATGTGTTTGTTAGCCATCCGTATGTCATTATTAGAGAAATGCAAATCAAAACCACAATGAGGTACCACTTCACACCAGTCAGAATGGCTGCGATCCAAAAATCTGCAAGCAATAAATGCTGGAGAGGGTGTGGAGAAAAGGAACCCTCCTACACTGTTGGTGGGAATGCAAACTAGTACAGCCACTATGGAGAACAGTGTGGAGATTCCTTAAAAAATTGCAAATAGAACTACCTTATGACCCAGCAATCCCACTTCTGGGCATACACACTGAGGAAACCAGAATTGAAAGAGACACATGTACCCCAGTGTTCATCGCAGCACTGTTTATTATAGCCAGGACATGGAAACAACCTAGATGTCCATCAGCAGATGAATGGATAAGAAAGCTGTGGTACATATTCACAATGGAGTATTACTCAGCCGTAAAAAAGAATTCATTTGAATCAGTTCTGATGAGATGGATGAAACTGGAGCCGATTATACAGAGTGAAGTAAGCCAGAAAGAAAAACACCAATACAGTATACTAACACATATATATGGAATTTAGGAAGATGGCAATGACGACCCTGTATGCAAGACAGGGAAAGAGACACAGATGTGTATAACGGACTTTTGGACTCAGAGGGAGAGGGAGAGGGAGATGGTGGGATGATTTGGGAGAATGACATTCTAACATGTATACTATCATGTAAGAATTGAATCGCCAGTCTATGTCTGACGCAGGATACAGCATGCTTGGGGCTGGTGCATGGGGATGACCCAGAGAGATGTTATGGGGAGGGAGGTGGGAGGGGGGTTCATGTTTGGGAATGCATGTAAGAATTAAAGATTTTAAAATTAAAAAAAAAGAAAAAAAAAAACAGACATGGAACAACAGACTGGTCCCAAATTGGGAAAGGAGTACGTCAAGGCTGTATATTGTCACCCTGCTTATTTAACTTACAAGAAGAGTACATCATGCAAAATGCCAGGCTGGATGAAGCACAAGCTGGAATCGAGACTGTCAGAAGAAATATCAATAATCTCAGATATGCAGATAACACCACCCTTATGGCAGAAAGCCAAGAGGAACTAAATAGCCTCTTGATGAAGATGAAAGAGGAGAGTAAAAAAGTTGGCATAAAACTCAACATTCAAAAAACTAAGATCATGGAAATTCACCCCACCACTTCATGTCAAGTAGATGGGGAAACAATGGAAACAGTGGCAGAATTTATTTTCTTGGACTCCAAAATCACCGCAAATGGTGACTGCAGCCATGGAATTAAAAGATGCTTACTCCTTGGAAGAAAAGCTATGACCAACCTAGACAGCTTATTAAAAAGCAGAGACATTACTTTGCCAACAAAGGTCCATAAAGTCAAAGCTATGGCTTTTGCAGTAGCCATGTATGAATGTGAGAGTTGGACCATAAAGAAGGCTGAGTGCCAAAGAATTGATGCTTTTGAACTTGGTGTTGGAGAAGAACCTTGAGAGTCCCTTGGACATCAAGGAGATCAAACCAGTCAACAATCATAAAAGAAATCAACCCTGAATATTCATTGGAAGGATTGATGCTGAAGCTGAAGTTCCAATACTTTGGCCACCTGATTTGAAGAGCCAACTCATTAGAAAAGACCCTGATGCTAGGAAAGATTGAAGGCAGGAGGAGTAGGGGATGACAGAGAACAAGATGGTTGCATGGCATCACTGACTCAACAGAAATGAGTTTGAGCAAGCTTCAGGTGATGGTGAAGGACAGGGAAGCCTGGCATGCTGCAGTCCATGGGTTTGCAAAGAGTTGGACACGAGTGAGCGACTGAACAACAACAAATACATCCTAGGAGATGAGATTTCTACATGCAACATATATTTTCATAGATAAATATCTAAGTACATCTTGCTTAATGGTATTTGTATGTCTTGAGTTATTTTTGTTCTAACTTCATTGATTTACATGAAGCTGTCCAGCTTTCCTAAAACCGCTTGCTGAAGAGACTTTTCTCCATTATATATGTTTGCCTCCTTTGTCAAAGCTTAATTGATCATAGGTATGTGGGTTTATTTCAGGGCTCTCTATTCTATTGATCCATACGTCAGTTTTTGTGCCAGCAATATACTCTTTTGATTACTGTAGATTTGTAGTATTGTCTGAAGTCTGAGAGGATTATGCCTCTAGCTTTGTTCTTCAGGATTGCTGTTAATTCTGAGTCTTTTGTGGTTCCATATAAATTTTAGGATTATTTGTTCTAGTTCTGTGAAAAATGTCATGGTAAATTGATAAGGATCACATTAAATCTCTAGACTGCTTTGCATTGGTTTGGCCATTTAAACACAACACACACACCATGAATTAAAATATAATTTTATACTATATCATATTTATATTCAGTTTTCTAAGCATCTTTTATTACTCAGTCTTTTTCCTTTCATTTGTAATGTTATCTTTATTTTATAACAAATTTCCAAGGATGTGTAGACAAATGTGTTTATATATACAAATATTTGCATTCCTTGGTTTTCCTCTTCTGAGATCAATATCACACTGTCTTAATTCAGAAATCTTATAAATTTTAAAATCTGGTAGTACATGTTTTCATATGCCTTTACATCTTACAGGGTTACTAAAAATTGAATGCTTCCTTTTTAGCACTTATCTAGCCATTTCGTCTCCAGTCAGTCCCAGGTTTATTTTTATTTACACTCTCTCTTTCTTATCTTTCAGTGTATATGACACCTGCCCAAATTGTAACTTGTGGTTGGTAATTATCTGAGGCAGGTGTTTGACTTAGAAATGCATCATCCACCTGGCATATTTCTGTTCAGCAAGTCAGTCTGTTGGCACAAGTTTCTGATCCTTATTTCTGGATGTACTTGGAAACAGGTAAATGCATATATTTTCATGTATACTTTAGGGTGTGTGATTGTGTGAGTGTATGTGCGTTTGTGTATTTACATGCATTCTGAGGCTACTACTTCAATAATCATAGAACATTTATTCTTAGAAAAGGTTGGGAGAGTATTTCATAAGAGGTCACATGTGCGTAACTAAGAGTTATGTACACAATTCTGAATATTGCTTTTATTTCAGACAAAGTATTTTTTGTTACATCTGAGAGAACAATATAGCAACTGGAAAATCAATAATATTTTTGACAAGATTTTTATTCATTTTGAAAAACAGCAAAAGTAATTTTAAAAATGCCAAATACTTTCATCACATGAAAGAGAATGAAGTTGCTTATATAACCACAAGAAGCACAGCATTTTATGACCTTAGGCTGAATCCTTTCCATCAATGAATTGTTCATTGAGTCCCATGAATGATGAGTTTCTTTAGCTATAGTTACTGAAGTTAGTAGGCAAACATGAAAGCAAACTAACATTTTTAAAGGGCTAAATGTCCTTTAAACTCATTGGCATTTAACTCTATGATTTTTTCACTATGAACTCATCTTCATCTTTTTTCACATAAGCTTAAATACCAAGACTAAATTTAAAACATCTTTTTGGGACTCAGCCCATAATCAGTAATGAAAAAGTTACTCATGGTCTATAATTTATATCTTATATATTTTATTTTAATAAATATTATTTAGCATCACCTGGTTGCCAGGTGTTGTTCTAGTTTCAGAGAGTATATAGGTGAGTAAGTCATAGATCACCTCCATGAATTTCACAAGAAATGGAAACAAATACCTAGACTATGTGGTAGATGACTTTACAATATTGAAAATTCATTCATTATGCTAGAAGCTTTCTGCTGTTTCTTAATCTAAAATATTCCAAATCCTATATACATGTTCCCCTTAACATAACAAATGATGAATCTGGAACATAAGTAGTCTAAATAATTTTCCCCCAATGCATTTCATAATCAAACTTTATTATATAAAAGGTATTTCATAATACAAGAGTATTTCATAACCAACTCTAATTATTTAAGAAGAATTATCAGGTGGTTCTTTAACAGGGATGGTTCCTGGAGCCTAACACCGAAAAGCAACCCTATAGTTACTAATGTTAGTGTTATTCAGTGGTAGAACCAGAGATATTGCAAAACCATTGTCATTTCCTGAGCTCAAGATGATCTTAAATAGATTACTGTATAAAAGTCTGAGAGTTGGAATGTGTAGATGATAAAAAGATACTGATATTCAAAAGGATTGCATAGAGGAGAATGTATCCGAACAGAATTTTGATGAATGATGCATCCAGTGAAAAACAGCACCCCCACCAGCAATCAGAAAGTCTCAAAGGCAGAAAGGCTTACTCATGGGAAGACCTGGACACCTGATGGGGCAGGTCAGATGGGGTCTGTAAGCACTTTTGTATGAGCTTGCTTCTCTCATAAGAAAAAAACAAAAAATTTTTAGTGATCTCCCAAAATAGACAAAAGCAGTAGTTTCTGAGTTTTGAACAGCTTACATTTGATTCTACTTGTCCAGATAAAGGCTCTAGAACATCAGCATCAAAATAGTAAGAACTATAGGACCAATGAGTCATAATATCTAATTAGAAATCCAAGGAAAAATTAGTAAACATGTATTTTTTAGTCTCCCAACTTTACCAACCAAACTAATTCACTAGTACATGTTTCAACATACTTGGTTGTGACAATTCTGCTGACTTTGGAGAACAGATAAGTAGAGAGATTGAATGGAGACAAATCAGTGCACTAAACTTTATACTACAGTGATATTCTCTGTGTGTCCAAAAACATAATTTGAAAAGTTTTTCACACATCTTTGCTGCCAGGTTGAGCACTGGCACATGTCTTTGGCAACTATTTTGTAAGTGAATGATACTCCATATTACGGGTTATCTGCAGGGAGCCAACTCAAATAATTGAGATGAATGTCTTGGGCTAGAAATGAACTTTCAAACACTTCCCCAGCAGAACAGAAAAATAGTACTTAGGAAGACAAAGCAAACCGTTGTCGTTGTGTAGACCATAAAGACTGCCTTAAGTAACTAGCTGTAGAATATACCAACCCAGCCAATTCATTTTGTTGTAAAATGTTCAAATTAGTTTAACAGTTATTACAAAACAGAAACAGACTCACAGACTTAAGAACGAACCTACGGTTACCAGCAGGAAGAACGCAGGGGGAGGGATAGTTAGGGAGTTTGGAATTGACAAGTGTGTACACACTGCTATATTTAAAATGAATAACCAAGAAGGACCTACTTTATGGCACAGGGAACTCTGGTTAATGTTATCTGGCTGTCTGGGTGGCAGGGGAGTTTAGGGGGAGAATGGATACATATATACCTATGGCTGAGGCTCTTGGCTGTCCACCCGAAACAATCACAACATTGTTAATCAGCTATACTCCAATATAAAATAAAAAGATAAAAAATAAAACTAAAAAACTTGCAAAAATATTTTCATACACTGATGCTTGCTTTTCCTCAAATTAGCAAGACAAACCACCAGTGTTCAGTTCAGTTCAGTTGCTCAGTTGTGTCCGACTCTTTGCGACCCCATGAATCACAGCATGCCAGGCCTCCCTGTCCATCAGCAACTCCCAGAGTTTACCCAAACTCATGTCCATCGAGTTGGAGATGCCATCCAGCCATCTCATCCTCTATTATCCCCTTCTCCTCCTGCCCTCAATCCCTCCCAGCATCAGAGTCTTTTCCAATAAGTCAACTCTTCTCATGAGGTGGCCAAAGTATTGGCATTTCAGCTTTAGCTCAGTCCTTCCAAAGAACATCCAGGACTGATCTCCTTTATGATGGACTGGTTGGATCTCCATGCAGTCCAAGGGACTCTCAAGAGTTTTCTCCAACACCACAGTTCAAAAGTATCAATTCTTCAGTGCTCAACTTTCTTCACAGTCCAACTCTCACATCCATACATGACTACTGGAAAAACCATAGCCTTGACTAGATGGACCTTAGTCGACAAAATAATGTCTCTGCTTTTGAATATGCTATCTAGGTTGGTCATAACTTTCCTTCCAAAGAGTAAGCATCTTTTACTTTCATGGCTGCAGTCACCATCTGGAGTGATTTTGGAGCCCAGAAATATAAAGTCTGACACTGTTTCCACTGTTTCCCCATATATTTCCCATGAAGTGATGGGACCAGATGCCATGATCTTAGTTTTCTGAATGTTGAGCTTTAAGCCAACTTTTTCACTCTTCTCTTTCACTTTCATCAAGAGGCTTTTTACTTCCTCTTCACCACCAGTGTTATGAGTGGTTAAATGTAGAAAATGTTTTGAAGTTGTCCTTGGCAAGGTGACACATACCAATTATTATGGTTACTCATGGTAAAAATAAAATCAGGTAAACAAAACAAGAAGCTAGAAAGTACAACACAAATAAAGGCATAGTACCATGTAGCTTGTTTCAACATTAATGTGAAATTGGATCAAATATATAAGGAAATGAGAAGTGATATTCCTGTCCCAAATAATCAGAGAAATTTCCATTTGTTATAACTTTGTTTTATGACATCTTGTTAACACAGTAATGTTGCATGATTAAAAATTTTTGATATACCTGAAAGAGCCTTTTCCAGTTCACTATTTATATATTCTAAAAATTATGCCTTTCTTTTCAACATATGAAAAACGCATTATGTGAAAATAATTTTCAGTTGATTTTTTTAAACAGGGTTGTTTCCTAGAATTTTATGCCAAAAGTGAAAATCAGGTGTATTTGTCAAGATTTAAGCAGAGATATTACTTTGCCAACAAAGGTCCGTCTAGTCAAGGCTATGGTTTGTCCAGTGGTCATGTATGGATTTGAGTTGGACTGTGAAGAAAGATGAGCACCGAAGAATTGATGCTTTTGAACTGTGGTGCTGGAGAAGACTCTTGAGAGTCCCTGGGACTGCAAGGAGATCCAACCAGTCCATCCTAAGGGAGATTTGCTGCTGCTACTACTGCTAAGTCGCTTCAGTCATGTCTGCCTCTGTGCCATCCCATAGACAACAGCCCACCAGACTTCCCTGCCCCTGGGATTCTCCAGGCAAGGACACTAGAGTGGGTTGCCATTTCCTTCTCCAATGCAAGAAAGTGAAAAGTCAAAGTAAAGTCGCTCAGTTATGCCCGACTCTTAGCAACCCCATGGACTGCAGCCTACCAGGGTCCTCCATCCATGGATTTTCCAGGCAAGAATACTGGAGTTGGGTGCCATTGCCTTCTCCAAAGGGCGATCAGTTCTGGGTGTTCACTGAAAGGACTGATGCTGAAGCTGAAACTCCAATCTTTTGGCCACCTCATGTGAAGAGTTGACTTATTGGAAAAGACCCTGATGCTGGGAATGATTGAAGGTGGGAGGAGAAGGGGACGAGAGAGGATGAGATGGCTGGATGGCATCACCAACTTGATGGACATGGGTTTGGGTGGACTCCAGGAGTTGGTGATGGACAGGGAGGCCTGGCGTGCTGCAATTCTTGGGGTCGCAAAGAGTCGAACATGACTGAGCGACTGAACTGAACTGAACTGAACTGAAAGAAGATGTAGGAGAAGGAAACGGCAACCCACTCCAGTATTCTTGCCTAGAGAATCCTGTGGACAGAGGAGCCTGGTGGGCTGCTGTCTATGGGATCGCACAGAGTCGGACACAGGTGAAGTGACAGCAGCAGCAGCAGAGAAGATGTAAGTTAAACATCTCTTAAAGAAAAGCAATATTTTTGATGTTTTAATCTATTTTTCCAACTCATTTTTGTCAAGATCTTATTTATATGGTCTTACCTCCCTCCTTTCTTAAAAAGAGAGAGATTAAAAGTATTTACAGCATCCAACAATGTGAAAAATAAAACAAGTGAAAAATGTCTGGAAATAATAAATCAGCTAATTCTCCAAATTTCTAAAAAATCAAAGGTTAACTGTCACTTAGATTTGTGAAGCCAAGGAGAGGGAATAATCAGAGTCAGAGTAAAGAAAATTCGCATGGAAGTGTCAGTAGTTGAGAGATGAGATGAAAGATTCCACTGTAGGTGTATAAGCTATTAGTGTAAATGTCTGTTTGCAATTAGAGGTTTGTAC
This sequence comes from Ovis aries, assembly GCF_016772045.2. Lineage (NCBI taxonomy): Eukaryota > Metazoa > Chordata > Mammalia > Artiodactyla > Bovidae > Ovis > Ovis aries. Next base: position 66,435,617 of record NC_056059.1, on the reverse strand, counting down.
CTCAAATAAGACCCATCAAAATGGGAAATATTAATAGTAGGCTGAGAGCCATCTTCAGAAAGGAGTGATTGAGATCACTAAAATAGTGGGGATTTCTCAGAATTACATAGCAGAAAAAGAATGAGAACTGAAGACATAATCTTGGATTTCTTCTTATTTAGAGGGCTTAAGAAAGAAGATGGGAGAAGTCAGTCAAGTAATAGAGAAGCCCTAGGAGAGAGAAAAGGAACCTCAGGAGCCAGCAATGTCATCAAACCCGAAGTTAGAGAAAGTTTCCATCAGGGCCAGCTTCCTGGGTACGTGATGTGCGCAGTCATGCAGGCCTCACTTAGCACTTAGGAGGTTGCCCTGTTTGGCTTAACACTCTGTTTTCATAGTCTTTTGCAAGAATTTTTGGACAAGGGACCCTGCATTTTTCACTTTACATTGGGCCTTTGCAAATTATGTATCTGGTCCAGTTTCAAAAAGCAAAGTTGGAAGAACTTCCCACCAGGATGGAAAGCAACTGCAGTGTCGCCTAGAATTCTCATGAAAATACGATTACAAGAAAACAGACAAAAAAAAACTGGCAATATTGAGACAAAATCATAAAGAAGAAAAGCCACCTGCCAAAAATCTTGGAAGAAATTCAATTATCTGCCTCCTTGATGAAGATGAATAGAAAAGCACGTTCTTGGACAACATACCTAACATTGCATGCCCAGAATTATGGTCAGGCAGATGGTCACAAAAAATATAGGTAGGGATAGAGATGAACGTTTTGATTCATTGACACTTTAGTACTTAACCTTGGTATGAAGAGACTTACGAGACTAGAGAGAAACAAGCCTTCTTTCCCTAAATATTTAGAAACTATCTTTAAAACGAACTAAAGCGAGAGCTTACACTTTCTGAGCCAAATAGTTTTTCCCAAACACTGTGTGTACTCCAGAAGCATTCTGAGAATGACCTGTGTTGGCAGTAGAGGGTGACAAGAGAGCTGTGGACACCTCTTCTGGTACACCCTGGATGGCTTAGCCTAAGGAAACCATTGCCGGTGGGGTAAAGATGACAGGGAACACTGTTTGCTGCTGGGGAGATGGGGTAGAGTATTTCAGAATGAAAAAATAACTGCAACCTGCATGTGCGTCTCTAACTCAGGTAGACAACCCTAACCATTGAAGTAGAAGAGCCTGAAGGCCGTCAGAATGAATTGCCAAAAAGCTGTGGACCTTACTCTTTGGAAAAGAGAGTAGAGGAGAGTGAATCCTACTGACCACAGGAGGTATAAGGACACTCTATGTATCCTGTTACTGAAAAACAACTGTAGGTATCTCTCTCCTCTATGGCTGAATAAATTAAGTAATCAGAAGTGATACTTGGGAAATCTGGATTTACTTTTGATTAAGCCAACAAAAAATCCTGATTTGCAGGTTGTACTTTGCTAAATTTACAAGTTAAAAAAAAATTAACCTGAAATTTGTCACAACTAGAATAATGATACTAGTTAAAAACTTGGACATTTGCTGTTGAGAAAAAAATGTTACCCTTTCATGATTATTTTTTCCTCTTGTGTCATTAAAATTTACTAATCTTTTAAATTGGCCTAATTTTCACCTCTTTTTTTGAAGTTCATTTTGACAAATTCTTTTGAATTATTTCTCCCTTTGAATTTTCATTGGCTTTATGGCCATTTATCACTTAACATATGGTTATGTTTTATCATGTGGATTGATTAGGTTACTATTCATAATTTTATGTTTTCTTTCCTTGCTGTGACATTCACCTTCTTTTAAGATATGGATTCTCTCTTCTGTATTCCCTGCTCCAGCACCTCTTCAGCCCCATCTAAACTTAATGTGGAGGTGGACACTGGAAAAAGTTTTGTAGTTGGAGAGAAGACAGAACGGGCTAAATCTAGGAAAGGGAGTGAGAGATAAAAGAAAGGTGGATACAGAGATAGAATTTTTTAACATATAATTGTATATGTTTATAGATTCAGAGGCAAGTTTGTAATTAACTTTCTTAATAAGGATGCAGTTATATTTTGCAAGAAGATAAGTTCCATAAGGTTAGGATTTTTTAAATTTCACTACTGCCTCCTCAATATCTAATGTCTGTTAGCTGCTCAGTTGTGTCCAACTGTTTGCAACCCCACAGACTGTAGCCTGACAGGCTCCTCTGTCCATGGGATTCTCCAGGCAAGAATACTGGAGTGGTTTGCCATTCCCTTCTCCAGAAGATCTTCCTGACCCAGGGATTGAACCCTGGTCTCCTGCATTGCAGGCAGATTCTTTACCATTTAAGCTACAGGGAAGTCTTTACATATCAATACTTAATACAGTGCCTTTAATCAATGTTCATTGATTAAATTGAATTCCTTGGTTAAATAGATACACAAATAGATGAATCACGGATACTGGATACCCCATACAGAAAAGGAAAGGAATTGACAGACATTGTTATGGACTATGCATTATCTCCTTTTCATCCTCAGGCTTATGAGTATTTATTAAACAAATGAGGCTTCAAGAGTTTAAATAACTGGACCAAGATCACAGGAAGGATCGTACAATCCAAACAAGACCCACCTGACACCCTTCAAAGGTCATGTACTTTCTGCTATGTAGTAATAGAATAGTAGAATACTGTTCACTGAAGAAAGCTAGAGAAAATAGGACATCCAATATTCCAAATAATTTTTCAAATTATTTATAAGTAGAAACCCTCTGGGATTGTTCGATTGCATTAGATTTCTAAGAAGGAAATGATAGGCAGTGGAATGCCAGCCTAGGTATCAATTTCAAGTGTACAGTTCTGCTGCCACTTTCTTTATTGAGATTGAGAAAGATTAATTCTAATTTGAAATCAACTTTGATATATATTCTTAAAAACATGAATTTTTATGTATCAGAAGTTTACATTTCTATTTTGGCCCTTACAGTTTTTAAAAAAATTTAATTAATTTATTTACTTTTGACTGCACTGTCTCTTCGCTGCTGCTCAGCCTTTTCTCTGGTTGGGAAGGACAGGAGCTGCTCTCTAGTTTTGGTGCCCAGGGTGACTTTAGTATGGTGACTTCTTCTGCTGTGGAGCATGGCTTCTAGGGCTCAAAGGCTTCAGTAGTTTCAGCACTTGGGTTCTAGAGCACAAGGTCAATAGTTGTGGCCCATGGACTTAACTGCTTCTAGGCATGTGGGATCTTCCCGATCCCTTGAACCAGTGTCTCTTGCATTGGAGGCAAATTCTTTACTGCAGAGCCACAGGGAAGCCCACAACTTACTTTTTAAATGAGATTATCTCACTTTGCTGGGCTGGAAGAAACATAAGCTGGAATCAAGATTGCCAGGAGAAATATCAATAACCTCAGATATGCAGATGACACCACCCTTATGGCAGAAAGTGAAGAGGAATTAAAAAGCTTCTTGATGAAAATGAAAGTGGAGAGTGAAAAAGTTGGCTTAAAGCTCAACATTCAGAAAATGAAGATCATGGCATCTGGTCCCATCACTTCATGGCAAATAGATGGGGAAACAGTGGTAACAGTGTCAGACTTTATTTTTTTGGGATCCAAAATCACTGCAGGTGGTGACTGTAGCCATGAAATTAAAAGACTCTTACTCCTTGGAAGAAAAGTTATGACCAATCTAGACAGAATATTGAAAAGCAGAGACATTACTTTGCCAACAAAGGTCCGTCTAGTCAAGGCTATGGTTTTTCCAGTGGTCATGTATGGATGTGAGAGTTGGACTGTGAAGAAAGCTGAGTGCCAAAGAATTGACGCTTTTTAACTGTGGTGTTGGAGAAGACTCTTGAGAGTCCCTTGGACTGCAAGGAGGTCCAACCAGTCCGTTCTAAAGGAGATCAGCCCTGGGATTCCTTTGGAGGGAATGATGCTGAAGCTGAAACTCCAGTAGTTTGGCCACCTCATGCGAAGAGTTGACTCATTGGAAAAGACTCTGATGCTGGGAGGGATTGGAGACAGGAGAAGAAGGGGACGACAGAGGATGAGATGGCTGGATGGCATCGTTGACTCAATGGATGTGAGTCTGAGTGAACTCCGGGAGTTGGTGATGGACAGGGAGGCCTGGCGTGCTGCGATTCATGGGGTCGCAAAGAGCTGGACACGACTGAGTGACTGAATTGAACTTAACTGATCTCACTTTGCACTGTTTTCCCCCAGAAACTTTTAATAAAGCCAAATCATTTGTGAGAAGTTGTGAAAAGTGTTCTTTTTCTGTCAGTTATACCACCATCCCCTGGAGTAGGAAATGTCTACCCACTCCATTATTCCTGCCTGGAGAATCCCCATGGAGAGAGGAGCCTGGCAGGCAACAGTCCATGGGGTCATAAGAGTTGGACATGCCTGACCTTCTTCTAACACTGAACCACCACACTTTTTAAGTCACAGAGCTATAAGACCACATACTAAAAGAAAAACTAATTTTTACCTAGAAATTCTTCTATTATTTTAGTATTCAGACATACAATCTTTTGAGGAACAACTGGAAATGTATCATTTTTTTCAAATCATAGTGAGAAATATCTGTAACTAGATCTAATCTATTTTTGTTCTTGTTAGAATAAAAGATTTTTGCTTCATGTTATAGTATCCTTTATTGTAAACCTTATTTGCATTTGTAGTCAGAATTCATTTGTCTCATAATTGAAACTCACCCAGCTTCCATAGAGAAATATAGGTTAAAAAGTCCCTGACATATGGTGAGAGCTCAGCAAATATTTGTTTAATAAATTGGAACTCACGTACTTACATATTTTGGCAATTGCTTCTCTAAATAAGGAATTAATGTTGTTTCATCTTTTAGATTCCACTGATAAAACTGATTATATTTAATAAACCATCACTCTACCAGTATCTAAGCAGCTATGATTTCCCAAATTTGTCTTTCATTAATACTTTAGAATATTTTTTATTGAATGAACATTAAATCTTATCTTATTTACAATGAACAAAAATATTTCTCACTTATAAAACAGATTCCCTTTAATGCCTTTTGGAACAAAATATATCACTATGGTTTATTACAACTGACTACAATAACTTGTTTAATTAATGCAATACTTTAAAAAAATTTTTTTTGATGCTTGAATAATACTTTTTTAAATTTAAATTTATTTATTTTAATTGGAGGCTAATTACTTTACAATATTGTATTGGTTTTGTGACACATCAACATGAATCCACCACGAGTGTACACGTGTTCCCCATCCTGAACCCGCCCTACCTCCTCCCTCCCTGTGCCATCCATCTGGGTCATCCCAGTGCACCAGCCCCAAGCATCCTATATCCTGCATCAAACCTAGACTGGCGATTCATTACTTATATGATATTATTCATGTTTCAATGCCATTCTCCCAAATCATCCCACCCTCCAAAAGACTGTTCTATACATCTGTGTCTCTTTTGCTATTTCACATACAGGGTTATTGTTACCATCTTTCTAAATTCCATATATATGTGTTAGTATACTGTATTGGTGTTTTCCTTTCTGGCTTACTTCACTCTGTATAATCAGCTCCAGTTTCATCCACCTCATTAGAACTGATTCAAATGTATTCTTTTTAATGGCTGAGTAATATTCCATTGTGTATATGTACCACAGCTTTCTTATCCATTCATCTGCTGATGGATATCTAGGTTGCTTCCATGTCCTGGCTATTATAAACAGTGCTGTGATGAACATTGGGATACACATGTCTCTTTCAATTCTGGTTTCCTCAAAATAGATTAAAGATCTAAACATAAGACCAGAAACTATAAAACTTTTAGAGGAGAACATAGGCAAAACACTCTCTAACATAAATCATAGCAGGATCCTCTATGATCCACCTCCCAGAATATTGGAAATAAAAACCAAAATAAACAAATGGGACCTAATTAAAATTAAAAGCTTCTGCACAACAAAAGAAACTATAAGCAAGGTGAAAAGACAGCCTTCAGAATGAGAGAAAATAATAGCAAATGAAGCAACTGACAAACAACTAATCTCAAAAATATACAAGCAACTTCTGCAGCTCAATTCCAGAAAAATAAATGACCCAATCAAAAAATGGGCCAAAGAACTAAATAGACATTTCTCCAAAGAAGACATACAGATGGATAACAAACACATGAAAAGATGCTCAACATCACTCATTATCAGAGAAATGCAAATCAAAAGCACAATGAGGTACCATTTCACACCAGTCAGAATGGTTGCAATCCAAAAGTCTACAAGCAATAAATGCTGGAGAGGGTGTGGAGAAAGGGAACCCTCTTACACTGTTGTTGGGAATGCAAACTAGTACAGCCACTATGGAGAACAGTGTGGAGATTCCTTAAAATTTTTTGATTAAGCAAAGATTTGACAAAGATGTATCAAAAATAATATTATTTGAAATACATACACTTAGTCCTTGTACATCTTTCCTGTTGAATTATAATTCAGTTAACAAAACAAAAGAGCATAGTCTGTGTTCAGGAAAATGAATTTACCGCTACTTTTGGGAAAAGGCTGTGAGATAACAGTAGATAAGATTAGCAGTGTCTCGAAATTTGTACATAATTCACAATCTATTTAAGGGATACACTGAAGAGGAACATAGGGAAGCGGAAGATTGGCTGATTATCTGGGTAAATATTTTATATTATTAGATTTGGCCCACTCTCTTTAAAAAGTGATTCCTAGCAACCTGCTGTGTTCCCAGAAGTAGTCCAGAATCATTAACCTCAACTTACAGACCCCTTGGGTTCCCATCTATCCCTGAACTAATTAATTTCATTTTTATATCGTAACTAGCAGCTTTTTTCTTGATACTTTGAATCTCTCTGTTGGTCCTTAACCTCTGATTTCCTGCTTCCTTCTTCCACTACAGCGCTAACTCTTTTGTTGCTTCTGGCTGCTCTGATTAAGCTCACAGGGCCTTGCACATCAACACGAGCCCTGGAAACTGGTTTGCCACTAATAATAAGGACCTAGAAATGCACAATCAAAGCCCCTGTTTTATTCTTGGGTTTGAAAGAAATAAAATTCTCATAAGATCAGACATGAAATACTCCAGGAGATTTCAAATCCCAACTTTCATCTTCTTTAGCAGACGACTCTAACAGTTAGAGTTCACTCTAAATCTACCACCCTCATAAGCTTCAAGGCCCGAGCAAGATGCCTGATAGATATTTCCCCTTTTATATCCTTTTAGACTCTAATATTTTTTTTTAAAATCTGAAATCTTATTTACCACATTTTCCCTATATTCCACCCCAGACCCTCTCTTGTAAGTCTCTATTTTTAATTCTTAATTTTATTGAAGTATAGTTGACACAATATTATGCAAGTTACAGGTATACAATATAGTTGATTCAAAATTTTTAAAGGTTATACTTCATTATAGTTATTGTAAAATATTGGCTATATTCTCAATATTTATAATATGTTCTTATAGCTTATTCTGTATCTAGTAGTTTGTGCCTTTTATTCCCATAACACTATATTGTCCTTCCTCTCTTCCCTCTCTCAACTGGTAACCACTTTGTTTTCAATATCTGTGAGTCTATTTCTTATTTTTTTATATTCACTAGTTTGTTGTATTTTTTAGAGTTCACATATAAGTAATAGCATACAGGATGTGTCTTTCTGACTTACTTCACCTAGCATAATACCCTGCACGTCCATCTATGTTGCTACAAAATTTCATTTCCTTATATCTGGGCAGTATTTTCTTCGGAGAAGGCAATGGTAACCCACTCCAGTACTCTTGCCTGGAAAATCCCATAGACAGAGGAGCCTAGTAGGCTGCAGTCCATGGGGTCGCTAAGAGTCAGACACAACTGAGTGACTTCACTTTCACTTTTCACTTTCATGCATTGGAGAAGGAAATGGCAACCCCCTCCAGTGTTCTTGCCTGGAGAATCCCAGGGACAGGGGAGCCTGGTGGGCTGCCATTTCTGGGGTCGCAGAGAGTCGGACACGACTGAAGCGACTTAGCAGCAGTAGCAGCATATGGATGGCAAGGCATCCATCTTTTTATCTTTTTTATCAAATTCTAATTGAATGTTAATTTTAAAAGGAATTTTAATATCCACCTAAGTTCCCTACCTCCATATTATTTGTCCTGTCCTTTCCATTGCCATTGATTTGCTCACAAGCCAGTAATTTTTATTACAAATAATTTTCTATCTCACCACCCAGACTGTAGTCTTCCCTCACTATAGGACATCCTTTAACCTACATTCATATAAATCCAAAAATAAATCTGATTTTATCACCACTTTGCTAAAAATATTAATGATATACCATAAGCCAATAAAAACTGCATTTTGAGTGCATTAATGTTTACAAAGAGCTTTCACATATTATTTCATTGGCATTTTCACTCCGCAATCTTAATACTTAAAGTAGCTCAAAGACATAAACAGTTTCTTCGCACCTGACACATCAGAAAGCAAATGCTTTTAAAAAAGCCAATAGACTTGACTCCAGCAGCTAAATTAATCTCTCCAGATAATAGAGAAGGTAGATCATTTGAACTCTGTGGGAAATGATGTTTGTTTTTCACAGAATCCACTTTAGTGTCCTGACTATAGGAATGCATCTATTTTGTCAGATATTAACTTGTCAAAAAATAAGACTGTTAAGGTAATACCTAAAAGGAAATCATGCCATTGTTTCACTACTTTCTGTAAAAAAAAAAAACAAAAACAAAAACTAATTATTACTCAAAAGGTCCCTCATCCAAGCCAAAAGCAATAATCACAATGATTATAACATGTAATTCTAAACTAATTAATATGACAGTATGGCTGAAGAGTAACAGATTATTTGTTAAAATTTTATTAGATGGAAAATTCTCTTAGCTTTTTCTTTGTAATTAATAATTATAACTGTGGATGAATCTCTGAAAATAATAGCCAGAAACATAAATGCTTTTTTTATTAAAGAAGCAATGAAATGTCAATAATCTATAGCCTACTATTTATGTCAATGTGATTCTTATAAGACTTGTATTTACCTTATGGCTTTAGGATTATTTCAACATAAAACCATGAGGCATCTACTCCAGAAGTTTTTCAAAGTTTCTTCTCCATTGATCCTTTCCCATCTCTTTCATGGATATACTTATTATTCAAAAAGTGGGAAAGAAGCCTGGATATTATTCAGATGACTATTGAGATCTAAGTTAAGAGTATTCTTTAAAAAATTCAATGGCCTCCTTAACCTTTTTGCAGAATTAATTTTCAAGTGTCTGTGAAATTCATCTGAGGGGATTCTGATTGTCAGAGGTAGTGAGGCAAGTTCAGAGAAGATGAATGGCGTATCGTGAATATAAAATTATAAAACCATGCATCTGAAGTGGATTCAAAGTGGATTCATTTAAATTGGAAAGGAGAGGAGATTTGGGTTATTGTAAACACAATTTCTGGTTTCCAGATAGTGGAAAATAAGAACAAAAACAAAATATTACTGATCAAAAATATCTCGACCTTTAGCAGCTTTAATTAACTTTCTTCTAGTTTCCTCTGTTATTTTCAAAGATAAAACAATACTACCCAAAAGCTATTCTCTTTTGAACTTTTGTGTTTTTCCAGTTTTTTGAAAATTCTAAGCTTTAAGAAAAAAATCTGTGGATATTTGGAATCACTGATAGAAAGCTACTTGTCTTTTCTCCAGATTGGTTTGCATCCTACTCCACAAACATTAGCTGATTCTTCTAAATCACTATGTGCCAAACATTGTTCTAAAGGCTTTATTTATGTTAACTCATTTATTTCCTACAACAAACCTAAAATATTACTATAAGAATTAAACTAATATCATTGACTCATTTCATAGATGAGTAAATACAGGTTAAGTGATTTTCCTAATGTTACACCACTAGAAAGTACTATAGTCAAGATGTCATTACAGTTAAGCTGAAAACAATGAACCCACTGAAAATACTATTCCTTATTATTTTTCCCAATTTAAATGAGTGCAATCGATATTTTGATAATCTCAGTGGAACAAATACACTGGAATTTGTCCAGAGGCAAGTAATCAAGTCAATGAGTAGTTGAGAGAGGCATTAGGTAGACACAAGACATCAACTCACAGAGAAGGCAATGGCACCCCACTCCATACACTTGCCTGGAAAATCCCATAGACGGAGGAGCCTGGTAGGCTGCAGTCCATGGGGTCGCTAAGAGTCGGACACGAATGAGCAACTTCACTTTCACTTTTCACTTTCATGCATTGGAGAAGGAAATGGCAACCCACTCCAGTGTTCTTGCCAGGGATGGGGGAACCTGGTGGGCTGCTGTCTATGGGGTCACACAGAGTTGGACATGACTGAAGCGTCTTAGCAGCAGCAGCAGACATCAACTCATGAGAACTGGTGTAGTAAGGATCCTAGGGGCTCTATCCAACTCTGAGAAACTAAGATTCTGAGTACATCACTAAATTTTGGTGAGGGTCAGTTGCATAAAGAATTCATCATAAGTAAAAGAAATAGGAATATTCTGTCTCTTTGTTGAGCTGATGTTCTCAGGCCAGATTTTGTGGTGTACATACAACGGGCTACCTTGAAATGCTTACAGTTCCGCACATGCTCTTTAGCTTGTAAACGACAGTTTATTTTCCTGCCCCATGGAGGATTTTCCCCAGTAATATTCCAGCAGGAAGGTCTTTTGACTACTAAAAAGCAACCAATCACCATTGTGTGACAGAGAATAGAAGATATAACAAGAAGTAGGATGACCACTAGTCAGAAGTTTGGCTTATTTCTCTGCACATGTGCTACATGTTATAGTTGCAAAGGTGTGTGTTAGTCACTCAGTCGTGTCCAACTCCACAACCCCATGGACTATAGCCCACCAGACTCCTCTGTCCATGGGGATTCTCCAGGTAAGAATACTGGAGTGGGCTGCCATGCCTTCCTCCAGGGGATCTTCCCAACCCAGGGATTGAACTCATGTCTCTTGCATTGCAGGAGGAATCTTTACCATCTGAGCCACCAGGGAAGTTGCAAAGATAATTATGTTCAATTCCTTCAAGCATTCTTTTATACCCCAAACAAATTATATTTTTAAACACTTCTATTACTACTCCAATTTAATTCATATGATTTTTGGTCTTAGCCATTGACTAGCTTCTATATAGAAATATAAAATATGATTTGAATTTTACAGTAAACAGCTTGAACTAGTAAACTGTCTTGTGTTGAATAAAAACAGTATCATGCAAAGATAATTGCTTTAACCACACATACAATGATATAGCTAAATAGAATAACAAAATAATCTAATAAAATTCTTTTTGAGTGTAAGTATTACACTTACCACACAACAGTTTTAACACAAAAAATGAGTAAAATAATCTGGGCTGAAATAAATTTTCATCATAGTTTTTCAAGATACCTGTAGAAAACTACCACTTTGGAAAAGATTTGTACCAAAAGACTATAAAATACCTCTTTAATATTCCTGGAAGCCATAGGTTTGTTTTTCACATTTGATACTGACAGATAAGTAATAAAAATGACTCTAGAATGTCAAGAACAGAGGACCCTGGAGTTCCCTGGTGGTCCAGTGGTTAAGAATCCACCTGCCAATGCAGGGGATACAGATTTGATCCCCAGTCTGGGAAGATTCCATATGCCATGGGGCAACTAAGCCCACATATCACAATTACTGAAGCGCATGCTCCCAGGAGCCCATGTACTGCAAGAGAAGTCACTGCAACGAGAAGCCCACGCATAGCAAGAGTGTAGCCCCTGCTCACCCTAACTAGGGATAGCCCACTCACACCAATGAAGACTCAATGCAACCAAAAATAAATTAATTAACTCTAGAAAAAAAACAGAATACCCTTTCCCTCATTTGTTTCTACATATTTAGTCGTATGTCTGTATAAGCTATTTACATTAAACTCATTGTCTTGAATTTCTTCATCAAGTATCCCACAGATTTCACAAATTCAGCTAATCCCCTCCCTCCTCATCTCCATCCACTGCCACACACTAGCCTCCACGCTCATCTGCCTTGTTCCAGATCTCTAAGAACATACAACCACTCACCCAGTTGTCAACAAGCAAAACTAGAAGTCATCCTGAACTTCTACTCTCCCTTGCCTCAAGGTACCTCCCTTATATTTTTGAAGTTCTCCCCACCATGGATGTGACTGAGAGTCATCATTCTTCCTTTAAGCTACTGAAATAATCTCTTGACCCTCCTTGACCCTAGTCTTGGCCTTTTTCAATCCAGTTTTAGGAGTATAGCTAAGTACAAATTTGATTATCCTACTCTGATGTTTTAAGCTGCTTGTCCTCCAGGTACTGCTTTTTCCTTGACTCTCATCTCTTGACATTTTCTGACCCTTTATGTTTCTGCCACATTTCTACAGTTTGAAGGTCTCAGAGCTTGCCATTTTCTCACTCGTCTCTGCTATGCCATCGTTCCCCTCTCTCAAATGGATAATCTCAACCCATCTTTAGGACTCAGCTTAGACTTCATTTCTCTGGCATCTTCCTCTGATTCTTTAACTCAAGATTGGGTGAGATAACTTGGCTCTTTATAACGACTCTTATGGTTCTCTATAATTTTGACTTTTATTGTAATTCACTCTGCAATCTAATTTGCCTATTAACTTGTCCATCTCCACAAGAATCTCTTAAACTTCCTGAGGTCAGGGGTGAGATCTTGTTCATTCTTAGATTTATATCTCTTGGAAGAGTATTCTTGAGGGTAAATACCACGTGGTTAATTGTTACTAACGGTTTGTGGTTGAATAACACACAAAATAAGCAAAATTTTACACCTTGACTTAAATTCCCAAATTCTCCCTCCCTATTTGCTTCCCTTAACTGCCAACCCTATTTGTAAATGCAGATTAGCAAGGTTTGTGGAACTGTGGAGTTCTTTTATCACGTACCTTCATAGCCAAGTCCTTATGACAACTTGCCAAGTGTTGGTTGTCTCTTGAGAATTTTATTTTTTCCATTTCTGCAGTAAAATCTAGGTTCTCTGTTAATTAAGATGGCAGACTGGAGTTTATTTGCAGTTCCTACAAAGAATGGCACTCTTCTTCTTCCTGTCTAGAAATACACTTCGGAGATGAAGGAGGTGCTTTTGTGAAAATGCCTTCCTAACTTCAAAGGAAAAAAAAAAAAAAGTTTACCCATCTGCTATTTCACTTTCTTTCAGAAATAAGCATTCCACATGTAAGGACCAAATTTTCAAAACCAGAATATAAAACACTCTATACCTGTACATTTCCCCATCATTTGACTGGTTATTTTGGCTCTTAAAATAGAAATGTGTCTTCATTTTGCTGTGATGCTTTCTGCCATGACATCTGCCTGTTTTTTTTTACATACAGCATTTAGAGAGAACCAAACAATAGCTGCTAAACATTGCAGATAGGGGTCAACAGAGATGATCTCAGTCAGAAGTGATTTTTTTCTTTAGTTCTATTGTTAAATGAAGCTGTTGGTTTCCGTGGTGGAGAGGAATTTAGCCTAAAGAAAGGAGGTTAAAATAAAGGTATTATTCATCTTAATTAAATACAGCTTACAGAAATTGTATATTGTATGTCTGTGCATGCATGCTAAGTAGCTTCAGTCGTGTCCAACTCTGTGCAAGCCTATGGACTGTAGCCTGCCAGCCTCCTCTGTCCATGGGCTTCTCCAGGCAAGAATACTGGAGTGGGTTGCCATGCCTTCCTCCAGGGGATCTTCCCAACCCAGAGATCAAACCCGCATCTCTTACATCTCCTGCATTGGCAAGTGGGTTCTTTACCAGGCCACCTGGGAAGCCCCTATATATTTCACATGTTCCACCAAAACGTAACAAAGTAATGGTAATTCCCATGTAAAGCTCCTTTTCTAATAACCCCCTTTTTCCACATAAAAATCACCTACAAAGCAAAACTTCTTTTAACTCCGCATTTTTATTCCTCCTGTTCTGGGGCTCTTGCAATCTAGCTTTTAACTCTGTGGCAATAATCTAATTTTGTGCACAATTCACGCATTCAAATATTTACAGGGTGTTAATCATGTGTTGTGCATTGTGTTATATGCTGGGACATGGTGTTGATCGCAAAAACATGTGAGTTCAGTCTCTGCCTAAGGGAGTCTACTCTACTGGAGGTGAGCACCATGTAAAACTTTCCTTATATGCAGGATTAAATCTAAACGTCTAAACATGGGTGTGAAATTGTGAACAACTTTAGTGCAACCTAACTTTTGAGCCTCACTTAACTCCATCTCTGTATGTATCTACGTTACAGATACAATGTCCGATGTTTAGATCCCCTCATATGTATATGCTTCTATAACTTTATGCAATCTGACATGTCTCAGAAATACTTGCAAGCCCCCTGTATTACATTTTAGGACCTATTTCTTTATTAGTAGTATTATTATTTTATTTGGAGGATAATTGCTTTACAATGTTGTATTAGTTTCCGCTGTAAAACAGTGTGAGTCAGCTATAAGTATAAATGTATCCCCTCCTTCTTGAGCCTTGCCTCCCACCCCCACCCCATTCTGCCCCTCTTGGTCATCACAGAGCACTGAGCTGAGCTCCCTGTACAGCAGCTTCCTACTAGCTATCTATTTTACACATGGTGGGCTGCCGTGTTTGGGGTTGCACAAAGTTGGACACGACTGAAGCGACTTAGCAGCAGCAGCAGCAGCAGTATGTATATATGTCTCAGTGCAACTCTCTGAGTTCATCCCATCATCTCCTTTCCCTGCTGTGTCCAGAATAATACCTACATAGCTAGATTTAGAAAAGGCAGAGGAACAAATTCCCAACATCCACTGGATCATCAAGAAAGCAAGAGAGATCCAGAAAAATATCTATGTCTGCTTTACTGACCATGCCAAAGCCTTTGACTGAAACTGTGGAAAATTCTGAAAGAGATGGGAATACCAGACCACCTGACCTGCCTCTTGAGAAACCTATATGCAGCTCAGGAAGCAACAGTTAGAACTGGACATGGAGCAACAGACTGGTTCCAAATAGGAAAAGGAGTACATCAAGGCTGTATATTGTCACCCTGCTTATTTAACTTAAATGCAGAGTACATCACACGAAATGCCAGGCTGAATGAAGCACAAGCTGGAGTCAAGATTTATGGGATAAATATCAATAACCTCAGATACGCAGATGACACCACTCTTATGGCAGAAAGCGAAGAAGAACTAAAAAGCCTCTTGATGAAAGTGAAAGAGGAGAGTGAAAAAGTTGGCTTAAAGCTCAACATTCAGAAAACTAAGATCTGAAATGTGGCACTAAACTGAACTTAGTGTCACCTCTTTCAAGGTTTCTTTTTTGATTTTGATCTTTAGGTAGATTTGGCCTCAAGGGTTGAGTATTCCCATAGCTAAGAGTTGATCCTTTCTACTATTCACTTTTACTATCAGTTCAGTTCAGTTCAGTTCAGTTCAGTTCAGTTCAGTTCAGTTCAGGACTCTTTGCAACCCCATGAACTGCAGCACACCAGGTTTCCTTGTCCATCACCAATTCCCGGAGCATACTCAAACTCATGTCCATTGAGTCTATGATGCCATCCAACCCTCTCATCCTCTGTCGTCCCCTTCACTTCCCGCCCTCAATCTTTCCCAGCATCAGGGTCTTTTCCAGTGAGTCAGTTCTTCTCATCAGGTGGACAATTATTGGAGTTTCAGCTTCAGCATCAGTCCTTCCAATGAATCTTCAGACTGACTTCCTTTAGGATGGACTGATTGGATCTCCTTGTAGTCCAGGGATTCTCAAATCTTTTCCAACACCGCAGTTCAAAAGCATCAATTCTTTGGCACTCACCTTTCTTTATAGTCCAACTCTCACATCCATACATGACTACTAGAAAAACCATAGCTTTGACTAGACAGAGCTTGTTGGCAAAGTAATGTCTCTGCTTTTTAATATGCTGTCTAGGTTGGTTATGACTTTTCTTCCAAGGAGCAAGTGTCTTTTAATTTCATGGCTGCAGTCCCCATTTGCTGTTTCCCCATCTGTTATGAAGTGATGGAACAAGATGCTTATGATCTTAGTTTTCTGAAATGTTGAATTTTAAGCCACCTTTTTCACTATCCTCTTTCACTTTTATCTTTCTACTATTTATTTTTACTATCAGTACTGTAAAATGCATATATATTTATATATGTACTATAATAAATATATACTTGATTCTCTCTTATCCTTTACTATAAGTAATTATATATATATAAGTAATTATTTACATATATATACAAGTAATTATTTATATATATACAACTAATTATTTATATAGATATACAAGTAATTATTTATATATACAAGTAATTATATATACAAGTAATTATTTATATGTATATTCTTTAATATCTATTTTTAATTGGTCCTTTCCTTTTCTCTTCCCATCCCTGATTTCCATGACATATGGTTCAAAAACAAAGTACAGAGCTAACTAAAGTTTTATTTAAATCAATGAAATGCTACAGGGGCATAGAAATGGATAATTGATTCTAGAAGAAGAATTAACAAATATTTCAAAGAGGAAGGGACCTATTTTACATAAAATTGCACTGAAATTTTTAAATAAATCCAAAATTATTTGTATGCAAAGGTAATCAAAATATTTCAGACTCCTTTATGATATTAATTAAAGGACCAGGAAAATGACGCTATATTGCCCCTTTTCCTCATGAACCACCATTTCTTGACATTTTTCTGCTCAGACCCTGTATCTTAAAGAGCCAAACATCTTCCTGAAATAAGAACATATTTGAAACCTATATCAGTGTGTTTAGGCTCTTAGATATATTTTATAAATTAATAATAGACACTAGACATGACTCTGCATGAGTTATCTTTAAAATGTTATTAATGTTTTCTTTAATAAGAAATCTAGAAATAACTATCATTATATGATTTTATTGCACTTTAATTAGAAATAAGTCCCCATGCTCTGAAAATAGAAAACAAAACATAAATAGCAGTCTCTTGAATAGCCTCTTAAGTCTTTGAGCATATAATCTTAATACAAAATATTATGGAAATATATATCTACAATCCACTTGCTTTAACAGATTCATCTTTTTATAATCTCCAAATGTGGTTTCCAGAGTAAAATAGAATGTTGTTTCTTGTTGTTGCTGTTTAGCCAAATAGAATGTAAATATTATTAAATCAAACCATATAGGTGAACTTACACTAAATGTTTTTTTTTGTAATTACTAAATAAGACATATAACTTAGAATTTTATTTACATAAAAGTGTTTGGTTGACTTTTAAAAATAAATCAGAGTCTTGACAGCACTAGACATCTCAGTCTTGAACACACTCGCAGAGGTGTGCGCAACTCTTTCTTCGTCCTGCAGTGATTTCCTCAAGTTTCTTACTCAAAAACTACCCAGAAACCCTAAGAAATAATTTTATCAGGTTTGGTGAGTGAAAATTTTTTTTAAAAATTCTAGCTCTGAAATATTTCTTGCTCCTGTAGCATCTAAAGGATAAAGGTTTCTCAGAGCCTCAGATAAGGAGCAATCTATTTGCTCAACAAATGCTTTTTAGTCTACTTTTATCATGAACTTTATTTGTATTTAAGAGGAGAAGCATGGGTACTTTGCTGGTGGTCCACTGGTAAAGAATCTGCATTCCAAGGAAGGGAACTCAGATTTGGTTTCTGGTTGGGAAACTAAGATCCCACATGCCCTGTGGCAACTAAGCCTGTGAGCCACAAGTGGAGAAGGCTCCACTTTGCAGCTAGAGAAGCCTGTGTGCTGCAGTGAAGAGCCTGCATGCTGCAATGAAGGCCCAGCACAGCCAAATTAATAAATAAATAAGAATAAAAACAAAAGAGGAGATGTACAGTTTTAATGATAATTATGAAATTCCATCAGCAGGTAAATATCTTTGTCTAATTCAAGGAAAGAGCAAGGAACTGGGTAGCAATACCTTGCTATCAGGAGCATTTCAAAAATATGTCTGACAGCCCTCAAAAGCAGAGTAATGAAGATTCCAATAGAGTTCATCTTCTGTCCTTGGAGAAATGGAAATCATTCACTATAGCAGCAACCCTCACTCTTTCTTCTATTTAATACACCTGAGGAATATGACCAAACTATTTCCCACCAGGTACAGGAAATGACAACCCACTCCAGTATTCTTGCCTGGAAAATTCCATGGACAGAAGACTCTGGTGGGCTACAGTCCATGGGGTCGCAAAGAGTCAGCCACGACTGAGCACATTAGCAGAGTGGCTTGAGATCATGATATTGGCATGTTCTTACTACTTGAGAAACACCGTTCTATAATTTATTTAAATGTTTTCTTCTTTGATGGACTTGTCACACCATGATGGAGATTATTTAACATGGCTGTACCTATATGGTCTTTTTACTGATATCGTCAAATGTAAAGAAGAGTAGGAAGTATTAATTCTTTGGGTTGCCTCAGAAGCCAGAACTAGAACCAGTCAATGAAAAGCACTGGAACTTAGCATTTTCCCCCATGAATATACAAAGCTGCTCAACAATAAGACCAACCAATAATGGAAAGAATTGCTTCTGTAGGGCTGCATTGTCTGTCAATGAAAATGTTTAAGAAGATACTATGTGACATCTGCCTGGGGTAATTATACAAAAAGAACATGGCCCATTGGGAAAAGTCCAGATTGGTATCACAATACTAAGTGCCACAATACAATGCAACCTCACAGTACCTCACTCCCTCACCATCACATCAAGTTCTTAAACTATTTTTTAACTTAGTTGTTGTTGTTGTTGTGTAGTTGTTTAGTCACTAACTCATGTCTGACTCCTTTGCAACCCAATGGACTGTAGCCCACCAGGCTCCTCTGTCCGTGGGATTTACCAGGCAAGAATAATGGAGTGGGTTGTCATTTCCTTCTCCAGGGGATCTTCCCAACCCAGGGATCAAACTCATGTTTCCTGTATTAGCAAGAGAATTCTTTACTACTGAACTATCAAGGAAGCCCTGTTTAACCTTAGTCAATTTAAATAAACCTGACTCACAGTGAGTCAGTCAATTTTTAACCTATACGTGCTTGTATAGTATTGTGATGGGACTACCAGACCACCTTACTTGCCTCCTGAGAAACCTAGGTCAAGAAGCAAGAGAACTTTACATGGAACAACAGACTAGTTCCAAATTTGGAAAGGAGTATGTCGAGGCTGTATACTGTCACCCTGCTAATTTAACTTATATATGCAGAGGACATCATGCAAAATGCTGGACTGGATGAAGCTCAAACTGGAATCAAGATTGCTGGCAGAAATATCAATAACCTCAGATATGTAGATGACACCACCCTAATGTCAAAGTGAAGAGGAACTAAAGGGCCTCTTGATGAAGTGAAAGAGAAGAGTGGAAAACTGGCTTAAAACTCAACATTGAAAAAACTAAGATCATGGCATCCAGTCCCATCACTTCATGGCAAATAGATGGGGGAAAATGGAAACCGTGAGAGATTTTATTTTCTTGGACTTCAAAATCACTGCAGAAGGTGACTTCAGCTATGAAATTAAAAGATGCTCACTTCTTGGAAGAAAAACTATGACAAACCTAGACAGTATATCAAACAGCAGAAACACCACTTTGTGAACAAAGGTCTGTATAGTCAAAACTATGGTTTTTCCAATAGTCATGTATGGATGGAGAGTTGAACCATAAAGAAGGCTGAGTGCCAAAGAATTTATGCTTTCAGAGTGGTGCTGGAGAAGACCCTAGAGAGAGAGTCCCTCAGACTGCAAGGAGATCAAACCAGTCAGTCCTAAAGGAAATCAACCCTGGATGTTCACTGGAGGGACTGATGCTGAAGCTGAAGCTTCAATACTTTGGCCACCTGATGTGAAGAGCTGACTCATTGGAAAAGACCCTGATGCTGGGAAGGATTGAGGGCAGGAGGAGAAGGGGACGGCAGAGGATGAGATGGTTGGATGGCATCATTGACTCAATGGACACGAGTCTGAGTGAACTCCTCGAGATAGTGAAGGATAGGGAGGCCTGGCGTGCTGCAGCCCATGGGATAGAAGAGTTGGATATGACTTAATGACTGAACAACAGCAATGCCTGTACAGTGTGAGATAATGAATATTAATGCTCATTTTGGAAGCTGGTCCCATTGGATGCTATGGAATATAATGCATCAGTGGTCCAATGGTTATGACTTCAGGCCTCCAAGGCAGGCCGTGTGGGTTCCATCCCTAACTAAGATCCCACATGCCTTCATGCTGGTGGTGTGGCCAAAAGAGAAAAAAATAAATAAAAATAAATAAAATGCATCTTCAGCCTTATGTTACAAAATCAGTATCAATATCTTATCTTGTTAGGACTCTCACTTGGAAAAAAATAAACAAAGCAATAAAATAACATTTGGTAGAAAATCTAATTAGGGAAAGAAATAGTTTCAAATGGCAGATAGCAGAGAAGTTTGGGGTTATTCCTCTGTGACGATGACAACATTCACTTAAGCAGTTTTATGATAAAATTCAAAGTAATAAATTCTTTGAACTAGGTTAAGTGAATCAATAAGCCCGCCCCCCAAAGTAAATGATACCTAGTATTGATTTAGGGTGAGATGGGGAGACAACTCCAGGAAAGGCTTGGCAAATTTTAATGAAGCTTACATGGAAATAAAGGTAAAAGGAAGAAGGAAATTCACTTGAAAAACAATTTTATGTGCATGTATGTGTGCTGACAAACTACATTCCAGATTACCATGCTAATTTTTAGTGATAGAGACATGAGTTACAGCAGTTGTGTCCAATGTATTTTAATTTAAGAAGAGGCTGTGGAAATACACCACATGTGCCACTAAGCATATCCCAATTTTACAAAACCAGATGAGTGATACAAACACTGTGCCAAGGCAAATTTCATAATCACAGTCACTAGTGCATTGCTAAGTTTGAGAATTAAGCTGGAAGTGCTGAGATATCTTGGATTCAGTTCAGTTCAGTCACTCAGTCATGTCCGACTCTTTGCGACCCCATGAATCGCAGGATGCCAGGCCTCCCTGTCCATCACCAACTCCCAGAGTTCACTCAGACCCACGTCCATTGAGTCAGTGATGCCATCCAGCCATCTCATCCTCTGTCATCCCTTTCTCCTCCTGCCCCCATCCCTCCCAGCATCAGAGTCTTTTCCAATGAGTCAACTCTTCGCATGAGGTGGCCAAAGTACTGGAGTTTCAGCTTTAGCATCATTCCTTCCAAAGAAATCCCAGGGCTGATCTCCTTTAGAACAGACTGGTTGGATCTCCTTGCAGTCCAAGGGACTCTCAAGAGTCTTCTCCAACACCACAGTTCAAAAGCATCAATTCTTCAGTGCTCAGCTTTCTTCACAGTCCAACTCTCACATCCATACATGACTACTAGAAAAACCAATAAAGACTAATCCTAAATCTAAGTAACCCAAGATAAACTATAAAACTCTTGATTTGTGTACAGTTATAAGTTGTTTTTAAAAATCTTTTATCGAATATAAATGTTCCATCGAATATAAATGTCACTATGAGATCAAGAAGAGAATAGACATCTAAAGTTATCCCTTCTTTTAATTCTAATATCATTTTCATTTATTTATTTAATAAATATGTATTAAGCACCGACTCCATGCCAGACAATCCTAGGCACTAGAGGATCACCAATGAATATGATAGAAAAAACTCCATGAACTAATAGGTTTTCAGTTCTAATGGAAAGAGATAGGTAATGAATAATGTAAATAAGTACAATATATGTAGAATGGTTTTGTATATTATATGTAAAAGTGTTGTGACAAAGAATAAAGCAAGAAAATTGAAATGTGTGAAAGTGGGAGGTTTCAATTCCAATTTATTTGTGATCATAGAATGTTCTCTCAATGGGTTGCATTGGAACAAAGGCCTAAACAAGGTATAGAAGTGAGTCATGTGGCTATCAAAGGAGATTTTCAATCACAGGGATACCAAGTTCCAAGTCCTGAAGTCCTAAAGCAGGAGTATGCCAGGTGAGTGCCAGAAGAGCAAGGTGGTCGGTCAAGCAAGAGGGAGAACAGTGGGGGATAAAGTCAGAGTAAATGATGGGACAGAAGGCATAGGACCTTGGAGGCCATGATGAAGATTTTTGTTTTCATTCTGATTGAGACTGAAAGCCACTGGAGGATTCTGATCAGAAAAGAGACTTGCTCTGTTGTTTGTTTTAAAAGGATCACTCTGGATGCTGTTTTGAGAACAGAATGTAAGCAGTCAAGGGCAGAATAAGGGAGACTTAAACTTATTAGTCATATTGGTTTTCTGTTGCTGCTAAATGGATGGCAAGAAACTTAATAGCTTAACATAGTACAGTTTGATTATCTTACAGTTCTGTAGGTTAGAAGAGTACATACATTTCACTGGAGGGCTGGTTGTCAAGTTGTCAGGAGGGCTGGTTCTTTTTGGAAGCTCTAGGGGAGAATCCATTTCTTGGCCTTTTCCAATTTCGAGTGGCTTCCCTCATTCCTTGGCTCATGGACCTTTCCTCCACATTCAAAGCCTGCAAAGCTGTATCTCCCTTGATAGCTTACTCTGATCATTCTTGTTCTCCAGTTTTAAGGATCCAGTGATTAGATTCCATTTCCTGGGTAATTCAAGACATGTCCCCATCTCAAGGTCCTTAACTTAATCTGCTAAATCCTTTTAGCACCTAAGGTAACATATCTGCAGCTTCTAAGGATTCAAACTACACCATCTTAGGAAACAGGATGGAGAGACATGATTCTGCCTACCACAGACATTTACCACAATCTACTTTTTTGCTTATATTATTCTTCAGTGTTCATGTACTTTGTTCCTTTTCCAAACCACTCATTCTCTGCAGGGTTAGACTTGGTGGGTCTATCTCACTTCGGTATCCATGTCTTGTTTCCAATCCCTTGTCCCTTCTTGGCCAGCCTGTCTCACTGTTACTTAGCTTGGAGTTTCCATTCTAATCAGTGGGAAGGGAAAACAATGTATAATAATAACAAAGGATAAGGATGGAATCCCAAAGACTTTTGGGTTTCCCTGGTAGTTCAACAGTAAGGAAGCCATCTGCAATGCAGGAGACTGCCTGTAATGCAGGAGATGTAGTTTCAACCCCTGAGTCAGAAAGATCCCTTCCAGAAGGAAATGGCACCCACTCCAGTATTCCTGCCTGGGAAGTCCCATGGACAGAGGTGCCTGGCAGGCTACAGTTCATGGGGTCGCAAGCATTGGACATGACTTAATGACTAAACCACTGCCACCACAAAGACTTCTGGGGTCTAAAATCAATATTAGAGGCTATATTTACTCTCCATACATAGGAATTTTTACATTCACACTGGCATGAGCATAGAAAGGTATCCCTGAAGATACCTGAATGTCTGCTAGACCACCATCTGTGTGAAGGCAGGAGGACAGACTATATGGCATATGGAGATATGTTTCCAGCTCTATGACTCCATGACAAAAGTCCCTTAAATAGAATAAAAATGGGCTCCATAAAAACAAAGTGAAATACTAGTCACTAGTCTACTCTAAACATTTTATATTTTCAAAGATTTTTCTTTGTTCCTCAAACATATGGTTAGTCTATCAGATGTTTTTATTTCCCCAGGATACAGTTTTATATAAAGTAAGGATTCTCATTTAAATTCCAGGTTTGGATGACCCATGACTTACGGAATTTGAAGCATGTGATTGATCTTTGAAATGAAAGTTCTCATTAAGTTATCAAAGATAATAGTCACTTCCACTGAAGACTAAGCATAATTTGCAAAGAATACATTAATATACACATCTGTGATATTTCAAGAGAGGGTGACTCAACAGTGACTGCTAATGAAAGTGACTGAAGAATGTGAAGATTAAAAGATAAGTATGAATCAAGAATCAGTTTATGAATTTCATGACTCATAAATGTTCACAGTGTTTCCCCCAGGCCTTGCCAGCCTGCAGGTACAAATGGTTCATAGCAGTCATCATGTTCCAAAGGCTCTTGCTCCCTGTTTGCATGTACATGACAGCCCCCTTCCCTTAAATAGTT
The DNA here is from genome assembly GCF_016772045.2 of Ovis aries. Classification (NCBI taxonomy): domain Eukaryota; kingdom Metazoa; phylum Chordata; class Mammalia; order Artiodactyla; family Bovidae; genus Ovis; species Ovis aries. The sequence continues at coordinate 66,411,628 of NC_056059.1, read as the reverse complement.
TTCACACATGCACTTGAACCAGACTTCTCAGCTATAGTCTTCATTTATTGAGCACAGTACTTTTTCTTTTTTCTTGTTCTGGTCCTCTTTTCTGGGAACTGTAGAATTGCTCACGTGTTGTCCCATCCACAGACTGTTGTCGCCCTTGCCAGGTATGGCCACCAGGTTCCTGTGGTGCTTCTGTTGGTCTCTCACTTCTGCTGGCACCTGCCTAGCCCCGCTTCTGGGACATTCAAGTTCCTAGAATTGTTTGGTGGAGAAGGCAATGGCACCCCACTCCAGTGCTCTTGCCTGGAAAATCCCATGGATGGAGGAGCCTGGTGGGTTGCAGTCCATGGGGTCGCTGAGAGTTGTACATGACTCAGTGACTTCACTTTCACTTTTCACTTTCGTGCACTGGAGAAGGAAATGGCAACCCACTCCAGTGTTCTTGCCTGGAGAATCCCAGGGACGGGGGAGTCTGGTGGGCTGCCATCTATGGGATCGCACTGAGTCGAACACGACTGAAGCGACTTAGCAGCAGCAGCAGCAGCAGCAGTAGCAGAGTTGTTTGGAGTTCTATCAACATAAGAGATTGCATTTATTCCTCCTTTTTATGTAAACTCTGTTAAATATTTTTTTGCAAGGGTTCCACAGCATTGTGCCCTACGTCTTACTTCGATTAGTGGAATGACTTTAAAATTTACATTTAGCAACCCATTTTTACCAAAACCTCAGACAAACCCCTGTGATCTATCAGGGACTTTTTTTTTTCTAGGCTAAGTTTTTCTGCTTAATATTCTTTTTCCTTGAAGCATTTTCTCAAATCCTCATTCAAGGTAACCTCTAGCAGGTGTTCTTGGATGGCATCCCCAACTCGATGGACATGAGTTTGAGCAAGCTCCAGGAGTTGGAGGCAGTCAGGGAAGCCTGATGTGCTGCAGTCCATGGGGTTGCTCATGACTGAGTGACTGAACTGAATGAGCAGGTGTGGTTTTACCAGTTCAACAGAGGCACTCCAGACTTTCAGTCCTACTAGGAGCTACAGCTTAGGCTAAAGCTTGGACCTGTATACATGTAAAAGACTCAGATTAATTAAACAGTGAAGTCTTAACACTGATGGGGTTAGAATAAAACATTTTTTCATTCCTACTTTTTCAAAACTGTTTAAAAATTGTTTTGTTTCCTAGCAGGTTTTTTCAACTACAGTGCGCTGAACTCCTCTTGTTGAGGTAAGGCTGGGACAGAGATCTTGCCTGCTTGGTGTGTTCACCCACTCTCCCTCCCAGAGCTACATTCCCCCAGGGGACACTGCCAAACACTAGGGACAGATGGAAGGCAATTTAATCATTACTTTTCAATAGCTTCTGAATCAAGGTAGAAATGGTGGCAAATGTATAAAGCTGTTCTTTCACTAGAATGTATCCATACTAAAAAAAGATTACATGAAAATCTTTTTATTACTATTAGGAATTTTAGGACATAAAATTGTCTCATAGAATTATTTCATCTGTATCTTGAGAGAAATTTTACCATAATCATTAAATGCACATTTGTGGCACTACAAAGTCTTATCAATTCTTAAGGTTCTAATATACACATTAAAAGAAATTATTTTTCCTTCAGTTTTCCTAGTTTTTGATTAGGAAGTCATGTTTAAGTCTTAGATTCCCTTGCTTTTATCACTTAAGTGATCATTTGGAACTGTGATAAGTAACACATGAGATTTTGTTTTCTTTTGTACACATGAAAAAATGGTGGTGTAAATAATTACTGCCTACAACTTTGTAATTTCCCACAATTAGTAAGTGGAAGCATGTGGAATTAAAACTAAAGGTCAAGCTTATAGCCTTTTGTTATTATTGTTGTTTTTTGCACTGGGGAGATGATAGTACTGATTATGAGGAACATTGCCAATTGATGACCTGAAAAGTAATGTGAAAATAATGGGCAACCATAGCAAAATATAATAAATAAAAATGACTTAACTTTTAGTATTTTATTCAGGAGGTACTCTAAGAAGTATTTTTATTTCTTATTTAAAGGAGATTATGATTAAGAAATAGATGACTTTGTGGAATCTATTTCAGAGGTTTCTTATTAACATGTCTCTAAAGTAAGGCGGGTAAATTATTACACATTTTCTTTAACACCAGAAATGAGAAAAAATTCAGCTTCTCTATAATGAAATCGAAACGTATCTTTTTAAGAAAAAGTTTTCCACAGACTTCAGCATGTGCATTATGAATTAAATTTTCTTTTTTTCTTTTTCTCTTATCTAATCTTTATTTATTTATTTATTTACTTTATTTTACTTTACAATACTGTATAGGTTTTGCCATACATTGACATGAATCCAGCACGGGTGTATATGCGTTCCCAAACATGAACCCCCCTCCCACCTCCCTCCCCATAACATCTCTCTGGGTCATCACCATGTACCAGCCCAAAGCATGCTGTATCCTGCGTCGGACATAGACTGGCAATTTGATTCTTATATGATAGTATACACGTTACAATGCCATTCTCCCAAATCATCCCACCCTCTCCCTCTCCCTCAGAGTCTAAAAGTCCGTTATACACATCTGTGTCTTTTTTGCTGTCTTGCATACAAGGTCGTCATTGCCGTCTTTCTTAAATTCCATATATATGTGTTCGTATACTGTATTGGTGTTTTTCTTTCTGGCTTACTTCACTCTGTATAATCGGCTCCAGTTTCATCCATTTCATCAGAACTGATTCAAATGTATTCATTTTAACTGCTGAGTAGTACTCCATTGTGTATATGTACCACAGGTTTCTTATCCATTCATCTGCTGATGGACATCTAGGTTGTTTCCATGTCCTGGCTATTATAAACAGTGCTGCGATGAACATTGGTGTACATGTGTCTCTTTCAATTCTGGTTTCCTCGGTGTGTATGCCCAGAAGTGGGAGTGCTGGGTCATAAGGTAGTTCTATTTGCAATTTTTAAGGACTCTCCACACTGTAACAATTTTCTGTAAAACCAGTTGTTTAAGATAACGGTAAGACCTGTGGTGGATCACTGATATCCTTTTGTGTTGCTCAATTATTATTGGAAATAACAGGGCAATAACTACTACATTACTACTACTACTACTAACAGGGCAATTACAGTTAAACTGTAAATAGAGTCAGAAACTGGTTTTGCCAACTGGTATCTATAATATAACCTCAGATTCACATATTATTTTCTTTCTTTATTTGTTCATTCAACAGAAGTTTAATAAATTCTGAAGACATCCCATGCCCTTCCAAATTTCTGGAGATTAATGGTGAGCAAAAGCAAATATAATCATGCAAATTAAGGTATAATTACAGTGACAAGTGCTACAAAGAAAGGGATTCTGAGGGACTATGGGGAGAACAGACTCAGTGTGACCAGAGGAAATATATCAGAGGAAGAAATAATTGAACAAAGATAGGTATGATGAGTGGGATTAAATCAGGGAAAAAAGGGAAAGGATTATAAAGCTCAAACTGAGACTAGAGTGTGTAGGAAGGCCAAAAGATGGGAAATACCAGGCCAAGAACTCAACAGCAGGCTTATGTGGTTGGAGGGCAGAAAGAGACCAGGGTTGTACAGTGAGCCTAGTGGAGAAGCAGGGGAGGAACATGAAAATAACATGAAATACCTTGGAAGAATTTAGTGTTCATCCTAAATGCAGCCAAAATCCCGAGGAAAAAAATAATTCATGCCTAGTAGGTAGGATGTGAGGAAAGCAGGACAAATATGCAGGACTTTGTACTGAACTAGAAATAGGGAAATGAGAGGAGACCATGATGACTAGACGTAGTCCTGAGGAGCAGAATGAATGGACAGTTGTGCCACTTCTTGGGCCAAGAGCCTAGTTCCAGGAGAGAGTCACAAGAAAGGTTTCCTTTTAAACACTTTTATTTTATATTGGGGTATAGTTGATATATGGGCTTTCCTGATGGCTCAGTAGTAAAGAATCCGCCTGCCAATGCAGGAGACTTGGGTTTGATCACTGGGTCTGGAAGATCCCCTGGAGAAGGAAATGGCAACCCACTCTAGCATTCTTGCCTGGTGAATCCCATGGATAGAGAAACTTGGTGGGCTGCCATCCATGGGGTCACAAGAGAGTTGAACACAACTTTGTGACTAAACAACAACATCAATGGTTGACTTATAATGCTTGACTACATAGGGGTGAGTAGTCACTGGTCCATAATTTCAATTCCATCCACTCATCATTTGGAGGTTCCCTGGTAAAATTTGCTTATATCCACACTTTTATGGTATTAAGCTCTCTAATTTTTAATAGTTAGTGAGACAGAACTTTTATTTCCCTGAAGGCTTGAGATTAACAGAGGGTCAAGGACTTCTCTGGTGGTCTAGTGGTTGGTACCCTATGCTTCTAATGCAATGGGTGTGGGTTTGATCCCTGGTTGGGGAACCAAGATCCCATGTGCTGCTTGGCAAGGCCAAAAACTTTTCTTAAAAAGTTAAAAATTTAATTAAAAGAAAACTAAAAAAAAATAGAAAGCATCAGCACAAGCCAATGTTTCTGTCCTTAATTCTTGAGGGAGAGAAAAGATAATCAGGGTCATACCAACTCCAAAATATTTCAATATGCTATGGCTGTATAATTTGTTGTTGTTAGTTTACTAAGCCATGTGTTACTCCAGGGGATCTTCCCAATTCAGGAGTGGAACCCAAATCTCCTGCCATATCTCCTGCATTGCAGATGGATTCTTTACCATTGAGCCACTGGGGATATATAAGGCCTCAATAATTTGCCCAGTGTTATGTCTGTCCAGATCAGCTGCAAGAAATATCCATCAGTTTGATTTTCACCCAGCTGCTCCACTTTACCTTGTCCTCCTACCATCAGATTCGAGTTCTGCACAATTCCTGGCTTTTACTGTTTCAGATGACTAAAAGGAAACACTGTAAAATGACTTTGTATGATAAATTTTATGCAATTTTGTAATTTAAAATAGATGGGATGGGATAAGTCTATTGTGGGAAAGGCTGGTTACAATTGATTGTATTAGACATTTTCTATTTCATAAAATTAATAGCATGTCATTCGAACTTCTTTGCTAACAGGATATAAAAGTAAACAGCTTATTTTCAATTTCCTATCCCCAGATGGGTCATGTATGGCATTAATAACTTTCCCAGTCATAGCAGCAATTGTTTTTATGTTCAACTAAGAAGTCTGATAACATTAGCAGTTTTCCTGAGAAAAACTGTACTGAAGCAATAACAGTCACAAACATGATAGAACTAAAATGACATTAGGCAGAAATTATTCTTTAGAATTATCAAAGGAAGAAGTGTGGTTTCTTCTCTAAATTCACTATTTGCAAATAACTTGATAACAATTGGGATATTTTCAATTGTTCTTATTATGATTAAAAAGAGTCTAAGATATATTTTTTAACTATAATTACTTATACAGTTTTATTTTTATACAACCTATTTTCATATAGTTTCTGTCATCCTCCCAGATTGTAACAGTATAAAAAAATAACCATAGTATATATGGTAATAATTCTTTTTTATCCATCAGACAAAATTGATCATGTATCTCATTGTTGACTATCTGATTATAAGTAATACCGGAACTCTTAATTTAGAATTTTTTCCTTTATTTATAAAATATTGTATGCTTCAGACCTTCTGTTCAAAACCTCTTAATGCTATCTATTTTAACATATAAATATAATTATATATATATATATATAATTTTCATATATTCTCCTTCTAAACTTTATGAAAGATTGGGGATTACTATTCTCACTTTTGTAATGAGAAAATAGTCTCAAATAGTTACAAATATCCCACTTCAGACTGGCATTTTGAAGTGAAACTGGCTTAGAACACAGCTCTTTGGTTCCTAAGGTCAAAGCTTTCCCCCATAAGATTATGGAGACTTATTAAGGCAGGAATGGAGAATGGTGAACTCAACTTTCAGAAATAAAATCTAAGTACACAGTCCACTAAATCATCTCAGAACCTTAGTAGTACAAAGCAGCTGGAGACCAGAGATCTCCAGAGGGTAAAAACATCTAAGTTTTTAATAATCTTTCCTTTACCTCTTCCCCATCCCAGTGTTAGTCAATCAGTGTGATTAGTAGTGAATCAATCACATGAAAATTTCTTTGTGCCTCAAAAAGAAAAGCTGGAGTATTAAAGACTTAAATATAAGATTAAACACTTAAATACAAGACATGAAAACTATAAAGCTCCTAGAAGAGAACATAAGCAAAACATTCTTTGATATAAGTCAGAGCAGTGTTTTCTTAGGTTAGTCTCCCAAAGCAAAAGAAATAAAAGCAAAAATAAGTAAATAGGACCTAACCAAATTTACAAGCTTTTTCACAGCAAAGGAAACCATAAACTAAATGAAAAGACTGGAAGAAAATATTTGCCAACAACATGATCAGCAAGAGCCTAATTCCCAAAATATACAAAAGCTCAGAAAACTCAATATAAAAAAAATAATAATAACCCAATCAAAAAATTGGCAGAGGACCCTAAATTGACATTTCTCCAAAGAAGACAGATTGACCAATAGGCACACAAAAAGATGCTCAATACTGCTAATTGTTAAAGAAATGCAAAACAAAACTACAATGAGGTTTCACCTTACATTGGTCAGAATGGCTATTATCAAAAAGTCTACAAATTATAGATGCTGAATAGGCTATGAAGAAAAGGGATCCTCCCTACACTGTTGGAGTGAATGGAAATTGGTTCAGCCACTGTGGAGAACAGAATAAAGGCTCTTTAAAAGAAAAAACTATAGTTACCATATCATCTACCAAACCCATTCCTAGGTATACAGTTAGTAAAACCAAAAACTCTAATTCAAAAGATGCATATATATATAATATAATTACAAATATAATATATTATAATTATAAATATAATTATGGACATATAATTATAATATAATTACATATATATAATTCAGACATAAAAGGAAAGAAATAATGCTATTTGCAGCAATATGGATGGACCTAGAGGTTATCATACTAAGTGAAGAAAGTTACAGAAGTTAGAGAAGATCATATTCATCATCTAGGCTTGAAGATAAAGGTTACCACCCAGCACTCCCAGCAAAAATACAAAACAAAACAACACTTGGTAATTGGGAACTAGAAGGAGAAAAGAAAAGCAAAATAGAGAATGGTATCTCTGGTTTTCATTCAAGGCAAAGAAGTCAGCTGAGGTCTGGGAAAGGACTGAGAGGCTAAGGAGCAGAGAAAGCTTGCTATGCTTTGCAGGGATAACCATATTGCCTTCTCTTTCTTGAAATACAAATGTCTTATTTTTTTTGCCAAGACAGATTCTGCAAACATTGGCTACAGCTAGGAAAGATTATGGTTAATTGCTCATTTCAAAATCATGCAGGCTGATGGAATGATGGTCAGCAGCTTAGTCTTTGGATGGGCAATAGCAGTTGGTGGTTCTGTGGTTAATGCATCATTTGTTAAATATTGAGTGCAATAAGAATTTCACATGCTGTGGGTCCTTGTAATATCAACTGACCTTCTTAATGACATAGGCTGCAAAGAAAAGAAACAAGCTCTTCTTTGGGGTTCAAGGCTAAGCCCAAGTTGTTCTTCCATAGCTGCTTTGCTTTGCCAGCCTCATTCCTTCCACTTTTCTTCTTCTTCCTAAGCCTGGCCATGCAAACATGCCAAGTTCTTCCACTTGGATTTGTCATTGGATTTTCTCCTAGCCTAGTACTCCTGGTCTGTACACTGCTAGATCATATGCCATATGGTCATGTGCCATATGTCTTTACATTGCTGCTGCTGCTGCTGCTAAGTCGCTTCAGTCATGTCTGACTCTGTGCGACCCCATAGACGGCAGCTAGATCATATTAATATGTCATATGTATGGTACTCTCACTGAGTCCTTCTCCAGATCTCAGTTTGAGTCACTCCCTTAGAGAGAACCCCTCATCTCCCAAGTTATTTTCTTTGAATTGGATACTCTTATCTTAGCTTCCTATGTTCAGTATTGTATTTGTTTATTGTTTGTCCCCTTCCATGAGAGCACGGATTATACTCCCTTAGTGCTCAACAGTGTCTGCTGAAGGTATGCTAAGTCTCAAGTTTTTATGAAAGTAGAAAAAGTAGTACTTCCGAATTTTGAGTGCATTCATGGAGTGGATATCTTATGGAATTTCATATTTTTTGTCCTCCATCACTCCCTCTAACAACCATAGTGAAGAAGAATTAAAATGATACTCATATTAATATTTCCATATAACATCATGACATACAGAAATTAACATTTTAATATATGTATAACCAGAATGATTATATTCTTTGCAACCAAAGATAGAGAAGCTCTATACTGTCAGCAAAAACAAGACCAGGAGCTGACTGTGGCTCAGATCATGAACTCCTTATTGTGAAATTCAGATTTAAACTGAAGAAAGTGGGGAAAACCACTATACCATTCAGGTATAACCTAAATCAGATCCCTTACAATTATACAATGGAAGTGACAAATAGATTTAAGGGACTAGATCTGATAGAGTGCCTGATGAACTATGTACGGAGGTTTGTGACATTGTACACGAGACAGGGATCAAGACCATCCCCAAGAAAAAGAAATGCAAAAAAGCAAAATAGGTGACTGAGGAGGCCTTACAAATAGTTGTGAAAAGAAAAGAAGCAAAATGCAAAGGAGAAAAGGAAAGATATACCCATTTGAATGCAGAGTTCCCTAGAGTAGCAAGGAGAGATAAGAAAGCCTTCCTCAGTGATCAGTGCAAAGAAATAGAGGAAAACAATAGAATGTGAAAGAGTAGAGATCTCTTCAAGAAAATTAGAGATACTAAGGGCATATTTCATGCAAAGATGGGCTCAATAAAGGACAGAAATGGTATGGACCTAAGAAAGCAGAAGCTATTAAGAAGAGGTGGCAAGAATATACAGAAGATCTGTACAAAAAAGACCTTCATGACCCAGATAATCACGATGATATCATCACTCACCTAGAGCCAGACATCTTGGAAGGTGAAGTCAAGTGGGCCTTAGAAAGCATCACTACGAACAAAGCTACTGGAAGTGATGGAATTCCAGTCGATCTATTTCAAATCCTGAAGATGATGCTGTGAAAGTGCCGCACTGAATATGCCAGCAAATTTGGAAAACTCAGCAGTGGCCACAGGACTGGAAAAGTTCAGTTTTCATTCCAATCTCAAAGAAAGGCAATGCCAAAGAATGCTCATACTACTGCACAATTGCACTCATCTCACATGATACTAAAGTAATGCTCAAAACTCTCCAAGCCAGGCTTTAGCAATACGTGAACCATGAACTCCCTGATGTTCAAGCTGGTTTTAGAAAAGGCAGAGGAACCAGAGATCAAATTGCCAACATCCACTGGATCACCAAAAAACAAGAGAGTTCCAGAAAATCATCTATTTCTGCTTTATTGACTATGCCAAGGCCTTTGACTGTGTGGATCACAATAAACTGTGGAAAATTCTGAAAGAGATGAGAATACCAGACCACCTGACCTGCCTCTTGAGAAACCTGTATGCAGGTCAGGAAGCAACAGTTAGAACTGGACATGGAGCAACAGACTGGTTCCAAATAGGAAAAGGAGTATGTCAAGGCTGTATATTGTCACCCTGCTTATTTAACTTATATACAGAGTACATCATGAGAAATGCTGGGCTGGAAGAAGCACAAGCTGGAATCAAGATTGCTGGGAGAAATATCAATAACCTCTTACATGCAGGTGACACCACCCTTATGGCAGAAAGTGAAGAAGAACTAAAGAACCTCTTGATGAAAGTGAAAGAGGAGAGTGACAAAGTTGGCTTAAAGCTCAACATTCAGAAAACGAAGATCATGGCATCTGGTCCCATCACTTCAAGGAAAATAGATAGGGGAAACAGTGGAAACAGTAGCTGACTTTATTTTTGGGGGAATCCAAAATCACTGCAGATGGTCATTGCAGCCATAAAAGTAAAAGACACCTACTCCTTGGAAGGAAAGTTATGACTAACTAGATAGCATATTCAAAAGCAGAGACATTACTTTGTCAACAAAGGTCCATCTAGTCAAGGCTATGCTTTTTCCAGTAGTCATGTAGGGATGTGAGTTGGACTATAAAGAAAGCTGAGCACTGAAGAGTTGATGCTTTTGAACTGTGGTGTTGGAGAAGACTCTTGAGAGTCCCTTGGACTGCAAGGAGATCCAATCAGACCATCCTAAAGATCAGTCCTGGGTGTTCATTGGAAAGACTGATGTTGAAGCTGAAACTCCAATACTTTGGCCACCTGATGCAAAGAACTGACTCATCTGAAAAGACCCTGATGCTGGGAAAGATTGAGGGCAGGAGGAGGAGAGGATGACAGAGGATGAGATCGTTGGATGGCATCACCGACTCAATGGACATGGGTTTGGGTGGACTCTGGGAGTTGGTGACGGACAGGGAGGCCAGGCATGTTGCAGTTCATGGGTTATAAAGAATCGGACACGACTGAGCAACTGAACTGAACTGAAAATCAAGAAAGAACCTCTCTCCCAGTCCCTAAGTAGGTTGCTAGTTTCAAAAACAATGATAGGTTCTTTGTAACAAAGTCAGCTATTTCCTATTGGATATTATGTTAAATGCTTTACACACATTTTCTTCTTCAGCCCCTCAAATAAGCCTACATTAAATTTTATTATCCTCATTTTTCAAATGCGGAAAACAAGCCTTAAAATATGATGCTAATTTGAGAGAATGCTTGTTTATAAAAATTTGTCTGACTGCAGGCTCTTTTCACCATACTATGCTGTTTTTCCAAGGCACTTTCAAAAAGTTTACTCAATGGGAATTTTTATAATATTATGGGATGATATAGGATTAATAATCACAGTGTTTAAAACAGGACATTATAGAATTTGACCTTCCTGTCTGGGAAACCCTGAAAATCAAATATTAATGCTATCATGTTTTATATGTCATATGTCTGGTGTGCTAGCTGAGCCTAAACTGAATGAACTTCAGACAAACTCTGGCACAGCTCATGGGTTGGTGAGGTCACCAGTAATCATTTTTCCTCAATGTCTCTTTTCTTATGGAGAATCTACCTGCTTTTTTCTAGTAAAAAATTTGCTTGTGTGGAAAGGGGTTTCTTGTGTGCTTCCTTAAATAGAGATCAAAATGGCCAATGGGAACAAGAGCCTGGTTTCATTACTGTGATGGTTACTTTTCAGTGTCAAATTGATTGGGCTCATGATGCCTGGAGAGCTGGTGAGGTGTAATATTAATATCTAGGTGTGCTGGGAAGGAGTTTCTGGAAGAGTTTAGCATTTGATTTAGTAGACTGAGTAAAGAGATTTGCCCTTTCAAATGTGGATAGGCATCATCCAATACACTGGGGGCCCCAAGAAAACAAAAGACAAAGGGAGAAATCTCTCTCTTCTTGAGCTACACTGTCCATCTCCAACCCCTGGATATGTGAGCTCCTGTTTCTTGAGCCTTGGAGCTGTGGGACATACACAAGGCTCTCCCTTAGTTCTCAGGCCTTTAGACTGACTTACACTACTATAGGCTTTCTTGGGTCTCCAAACCAGTTTGCAGATGACAGAATGAGGGACTTCTTGGCCTCCATAGATGTGCAAGTCAATTCCTATGAGAAATCTCCTCTAACTTTTATGTACGTACATCCTCTTTCCTTGGTTTCTCTGGAGAACCATGACTAATACAGTGACCCTATGCCATCCTCATGGATTAAGTATAAACCTCTTGGAGAGAATTAATACAACCAAAATTGAAGTGACTATGGAAATCCAGAAAGTGTTTTATGAGCTATGCAAGCAGCATTTGCACACTTCCACGTGGCATCAAGCATGGTCCCAGCACCATAAGGACAAAGGGAAACCTCAGAACACTTGGGCACTTTGAATACGAAAGCCATGGAGATGTTAGAAGCAGGACTGAGGCTAATGCAGTAGGCTCCCAGGCACTGAGGACTATAGGACCCAGAGCAGGCTGCCCATCAAAATGTGCCTCAGCGGCTATTGATTAATTTGAATTAGTTACTTAGGAGCCAATGCAAGAGGGACACTCTCACCCTCCTTCCAGTCCCCTTAAAAGCAGGAAATTAGTCCCTCACATGAAAGGTGCACTTCCTGCATCTGGAGGCAGAAGGACTCTCTCACCACCACAAATAGGGGACTGGGGGCTGAATTTGTTACTCCTTCAGTTCACTACCCTGAACCCAAATACTGTTTGCATTCTTCATAAATTAACTACCCCAAACTCAGGTTTCTTTTTCCTGTCAGTTCCCTACAACTGTATTGTTCCTCTGTCTGGAAAATATAAAAGCTGCCTGCTTTGCCCACTTCTTTGCTCCCATTTCTATGAGACCACCATGCACACATATTACAATTTGTTTCTTTTAATCTGTCATATGTCAATTCTATTATTAGTCCGGTCACAAGAAAGCAAGAGATAGAGGGGAAATGTCTCCCTTCCTGAAAAGATCACCAAGAGGTCTGTCTTGAAAGAAATAAGAACCTATTTGAGTGATGACGTGAGAGACCCCTGTGGACTGCAGGTCATCACACAACACAGAGGTGGGTAATGAGCTGGAGAATTAAGCGTGGTATAATCTGACAGGTACAGGAGGATTCGTATTCAATCCATAGACCTGAGCTATGAATTTCTGCCCTAGTTTTCAGGCTGGCTTAGCACATCCGTTATTGATACTTCAATGACTTTTGACTTCTTCATTGATGGAGTTTGAAGTTCTGATTAGCTGCATGCTTGTAATTTCCCTTTATAAACTAATCATTTTCAACAATACTATCCTTTCTGTATTGTTTACCTTTTAAATATGTGTTAAAAAAAAAAGTCTTCTGGGGCTTCCCTGGTGGTTCGGATGATAAGGAATCCACCTACAATGTGGGAGACCTGGGTTCGACCTCTGGCCTGGGAAGATCCCTTGGAGGAGTCATGGCAACCCTCTCCAGTATTCTTGCCTGAAGTATCCCCATGGACAGAGGAGTCTGAAGGGCTGCAGTCCAAGGGGTCACAGAGAGTCAGACACAACTGAGCAACTAAGCGTAGCACACAGCACAAAAAAAGCCTTCTAATACAAAAGAATGTACTAAAGATTTAATTTTCTTTTTAAAATATGGGCTGTTTTAGATAACACAGCTTAAGAATTATGTAACCAATGATCTTCCTGAAGGAAACTAAAAAAGATTTGAGGGAAGGAAATTCCATTTACAATACAAGAGAACAACTAGCCAATTCCCAAAGACCACAAATTTATCTTGAAGCAACTAAACGTCTGACTAAGAATCCTCGACATCTGAAAAATGGAAAGTAGTTATCTTTAATATGTCTCTGTACTGTCTGAATACATTGCTGTTGTTCAGTTACTCAGTCATGTCCGACTCTGCAACCCCAGATACTGCAGCACACCAGGCCTCCCTGTCCTTCACCGTCTCCTAGAGCTTGCTCAAACTCATGTCCATTGAGTCCGTAATGCCATCCAACCATTTCATCCTCTGTCATCCCCTTCTCCTCCTGCCTTCAATCTTTCCCAGCATCAAGGCCTTTTCTAATGAGTCATCTCTTCACATCAGGTGGCTCAAAGTATTAGAGCTTCAGATTCAGCATCGGTCCTTCTAATTCAGGGTTGATTTCCAAGGGACTCTCAGGAGTCTTCTCCAGGACCACAGTTCAAAAGCATCACTTTTTCGATGCTCAGTTTTCTTTATGGTCCAACTCTCACATCCATAAGTGACTACTAGCTTTGACTATATGGACCTTTGTCGGCCAAGTAATGTCTCTGCTTTTTAATATGCTGTCTAGGTTGGTCATAGCTTTTCTTTCAAGGAACAAGCGTCTTTTAATCTCATGACTGAAGTCACAGTCTGCAGTGATTTTGGAGACCCCCAAAATAAAGCCTGTAATCGTTTCTGTTGTTTCCTCATCTATTTGCCATGAAGTGATGGGACTGGATGCCATGATCTTAGTTTCCTGAATGTTGAGTTTTAAGCCAGCTTTTTACCCTCCTCTTTCACCTTCATCAAGAGACTCTAGTTCCCCTTTGCTTTCTTCCATAAGGGTGGTGTCATCTGCATATCTGAGGTTATTGATATTTCTCCCAGCAATCTTGACTCCAGCTTGTGCTTCATCCAGCATGGCATTTTGCGTGATGTACTCTGCATATAAGTTAAATAAGCAGGGTGACACTATAGGCTTGATGTACTCCTTTCCTGATTTGGAACCAGTCTGTTGTTCCATGTCCACTTCTAACTGTTGCTTCTTGACCTGCATACAAGTTTCTCAGGAGGCAGGTAAGGTGGTCAGATATGGTGGTATGAGAGTTGAGTTTCGCTAATGATAAGAACTCTTGTTCATTTAGCATAGTATGTAAAATCAAGGGTATTACAACCATGGGGATAAAAGAGTTCTTTCCAAATTGTCCTTATGGAAACAGTATATTGTCATGACAGATTGTTACAGTAAATGACTCCTTCTTGTGTCCCATCCTTTGACAGTGTGACTTGCTTCTCCTCCCTTAAAGATCTGGAGTCTATTTCTTCACTTTCTTGTATCTGGCATACTAGTTTTGTGACTTGCTTTGACCAATAGGATGTGTCAGAAGCCACAATGCAAGCTCTCCTAGGCCTTAAGAGAGCTTGCAGCCTCTGTTCTAGCCTCCTCAGAACCCTTGATTACCAGGTCGTGGAGGTGACAGGCCAGCTGGATGTGACAGGTAGAGCCAACTCAAATTGCAAATTTGGCTGAAGCCTTCCTTATGGTCATCAGATAACTGCAACCAAGGGAGTGACTCCGGATTAGATCAGCCAAAGAGTTACCCAGATCTCCAACCCACCAGAGGACCTTGAGAGAAAGAACAACTGTTTTAAGACACCAAATTTTGGATAGTGATGCAGCAACAATAACAAAACTAATTCAGTATAATCTGTCCTTCCTTTGAAAAATAAGATCTGAGAATTTTTTTTTCTTTTTTGCAAAGACTCTGCTGTTCTAATTTTGTTATTTACACTAGTTCAATATACCGTTTCCATCTCTCTCAAGTGCCAATATGGAAAGTGCTTTTATTGTCATAAGAGATCTGTGAATCAAGGAACACAGAGAATTAAGTGTTGCATTAATACAGAGTGAATTTTGTCTGCTTGTGAATCTTATTTTCACTTGTTTTGGAAGCCAAAAAAGTGTTCACAGATTAAAATATAGACAAAAGCCACAAAATCTAATACAGAATATTACCATAGATTATTTTCATTAAACTTTCAATCTCAAAAGGGGAAAAATATTATATAAGTGGTTAACAGACTTTTATTACAGGTATTTTTAATCATCTGGCAGTGAACAAAAATTTAACAAAATTTTAGATCTAGCTGGAACTTTAGAAATTATCTAATAGTGACAAGTCCAACTCCATTTTAGTGATGAGGAAAGTGAGGAAGAGTCAGCTAGGCATCTCACCCCAGATCATCTAATAAGTTACTAAAGCCATCTGGAATGAAGAGAAGCAGAGACTCACGGGTTTATAAATTACCCAATGTTTATAAATAGCCCAAAGCTGGTAATTGACAATGCCAGCTAAAATCAGTTTTGTCCATGTAGAACCCAAGGGCACAGAGGCCAGTTTAAAGGTGCAAATGGAGGGTCACTGTCCTGCCTCATCTTGAAGTGGACTTTTCCTGGCTCTGCCAGGGAACGCTCTGGGTGTCTGAGCTATGCTATTTATGACTCATTCTAAATCCCTTAGAACAAGAAAACAGTTAAGCCTGAGGGATGAGAGGCTCAGAATCAGGCAGTGTGAGAAGCCCCAAACTAATCATAGCTACCATTACAAAATTCTATTTTGTGCCAAGTGCTATGCTAAATGCTTCTATGAATTGTATAAATGGACTCTAGGGAAAGATTATTGATGTCAGATCTGGTTATTCAGTGCATTAAAACACATCGAGAGAGAGAGAGAACAGGCATCAGAGATGTTTTCGTATCTTGCATTTACTTTTATGGGATGTTGACCTTGAAATGCAAAAATAGGGAAGTCTAGTTTGAAGGCATAACGTGAAAATAGACAATGATCAGGTTTCAGTTGGGCTAGGTTATACTGATAACCAGTTAAGGATCTAGAAAACAAAAAAACAGCCTCCCCGTATTTGCCTTATAAAGCCAAAACCACATATTGGCAGAAACATTCTCACCGAAGACTGAAATAGAAATGGCATGACATTTCAGTCCAACACATTCTATCTATTTAAGCTGTTATTGATGTTTGTCCTTGAGACTTTTAATTTAATTTATCCTCCATGAAAGAAACCTTAGTTACTTTATATTCATATTGATAACTTACTCTGAGAATTCCTTTTAATTAAAAAATAATCAGTTTTAATTTAAAGGAATCTGACTGTATTCCTTTTCTAATTTTTTTTTCTCCTTTACAGCTGATAATTTTTTTTCTATGAGACAATACATTGTTACAGTCCATACTCTGGGCTCGGGAGACAAGAGTGAATTGACTGGAGACCTAAAGCAGGTGGCTGGCTGTGCAGACTCTACTGAGGTATGTGAAGTCACTCAGTCGTGTCTGACTCTTTGCGACCCCATGGACTGTAGCCTACCAGGCTCCTCCGTCCATGGGATTTTCGAGGCAAGAACACTGGAGTGGGATGCCATTTCCTTCTCCAGAGGATCTTCCCAACCCAGGGATCGAACCCAGGTCTCCCGCATTGTAGACAGACTCTACCATCTGAGCCACCAGGAAAGCCCCTACTGAGGTATATCTCTGATCAAAAAATTAGACTAGATGAATAGAGGCCTAGAGAAAATCCAGAATAACTATTGAGTGGTAAGTAGTAAGAGTGAGCATAGGGCAGCATGATTCCCAGGGTGGAATCCAAAATTCCAAAGGACAAGTAAGCCAGCTCTTATTAAGTTCTGGTGTCAAGCAAGAAGATGAAGAATCTTGGGTAGGGATGGGTAGCTAGCAATGTGATGAAGCCACACTAGCCAACTCTGGCGTGCCTGACCAAAGATACAGTGAAGATCTGAAAGAGGACAGCCCCACTTTAGCTCCTGATCAGCTGGCTTAGGTAAGCCTCTAATCTCAGGACTTAAATGTGAAGCTTTTGATGCACATTCATTACTTTATTACAATACTCACTGGGAAAATCAGGTGGCATATATAATTATCAGCTTTAGAAGATCATACATTTCACAAAACAAGACATTAAGAAATGCTGGAAGTTACAAATCACAAGTTACTACTCCTTTGTAGTTATACGTAATTCATGTGTGTGTTCTGTGTATAATTAGTGATAGTCTTCAAAATGTAAAGTATAAAACTTGCAATGGGAAGCATAAGTTGGTGTTGCCCACTATGCTGTGCAGAACTGAGGACATTATCATGGCCTGTGGTGGTTTAGTCGCTAAGTCATGTCTGACTCTTGCGACCCCGTGGACTGTAGCCTGCCAGGCTCCTCTGTCCATGGGGATTCTCCAGGCAAGAATACTGAAGTGGGTTACCATTTCCTTCTCCAGGGATCATGGCCTGAGTCATCACTAAATCATTGGGAATCCATCTATTGCAAGACTAATGGTCTCCTCACTTCATCTAGGGCTGTATTTATACAGGTGTGCTTTCAAAAGACTTGTAGGAAGCAGGAGTATCTGTCGTTTTGTTTTTTTTTTCTTTTCCTTTGTAATAGTGTACTATCAATCAAGACTTTTCTGTAGCACTTTAGCAGGAGAGATCAGAGTAGCCTATTATTCATGAATATCTGATAATTTCACATACTCTATTGCACCTCATCTTCCATTACAGGCAATATTAAAGTGAATTCCCCAATTTCCCCATAAGCTTGACTATCTTTTGAATTGGTGATGTCGATAGAAGTTCAGACTGACCTTATTTATAAAGATAGAACATTGTGATGAACAAGATCATTCTTTTAGTAATGAGAATCTAGACATTCTCAGATATTTACTAAATGATGTGCTATCTATTCTGCATGTACAAATGAAGGATACTGCAAAGTATTTTAGGGAATGGAAATTTCAGAAATACTCTATCTCAATGCCTGTGTTTGAAATTCAGAAAATAAGGCTCACGGATATTAGTGACATGCCAAGGTCTGGGGCAAGGCATGGACTGCTATTGCTCATTACACTTCCTGCTGCACTAATTTCCCTCTAAATGAGGGGCATGCCATACAGATGGGTGGTAAGATCATTTTAAGTCATTTAAGAAACAGCAGAGAATGACACAGAAAATTACTCTTTTTAAACAGTCTGCAGTACTTCTGGTTTACATCTAGTAGAAAGCCTCTGTACAAAACGAGTGTAATTTTAATGCTCTGTGATAGCTAATTTTAACAAAGAGAATAGGTCAGAGGCATAGTATGTGTGCTGAGTTTAGTCACTCAGTCATATCTGACTCTGCAACCTCAAGGACTGTACCCCACCAGGCTCCTCTGTCCATGGGAATTCTCCAGGCAAGAATACTGGAGTGAGTTGCCATGCCCTTCTCTAGGAGATCTTCCCAAACTAAG
Organism: Ovis aries; assembly: GCF_016772045.2. NCBI lineage: Eukaryota > Metazoa > Chordata > Mammalia > Artiodactyla > Bovidae > Ovis > Ovis aries. The sequence goes on along the minus strand of NC_056059.1, from coordinate 66,393,085 downwards.
GATTGAATGCAGGTCTCCAGCATTGCAGGTGGATTCTTTACCATCTGAGCCACCACAGAAGCCCAAGAATACTAGAGTGGGTAGCCTATCCCTTCTTCAAGGGATCTTCCTGACCCAGGAATCAAACTGGGGTCTCCTGTATTGCAGGTGGATTCTTTACCAGCTGAGATACCAGAGAAGCCCCAGAGGCATAGTAGGCAGCAGCATCTAGCTAGAACTTAATGACATTATTTTTTATTGAATTTATTTTTGAAGTCATCTTCTATTTCTCCAAGTGGTATTTTCCATTTACAATGGTAATATTAATATAAAGTCTCTTTTTAAAAATAAATTAATTTTATAAGAAAATAGAGTTGATTTAAAATATTATGTAAATAATAGCTTAAGTGAACCTCAGCCACTGCAAAAATCATGAAAGTGACATCAGATGACTTGAGTGAAACCATATATGTCAATATCATTTATACCGCTAGCTCTAAACTTATAAATTATTGTATTTTAATAACTTCATATACTATCTAAAGTTATTTGCATCTACTTAGTAATTTTGTAAAATAAGCAAACATTAACATCTCTATTTTATAAAGGAAGAAAAATAAAACAGCTTATATATGATCACAAAACAAATAAATGAGAGAGCCCCAAGAAAAGTTAAATTCACATTTCTCCAGAGGTTATTCTGCCTGGCACATAGCCCATTCTTGTAGCAGAAGATCTCTTGTCCCATCACTTAATGAAAATGGGAAGTTTGCTCTACAAAAGAGCCAGTAGCTATTGGTTGAATTTTCATGTGTTCTAATGTCTAATACCATTAGACATTATAGTACATTCTGTCTGAAATACTCAACCCATAAAATTGGATTTTAATAGGCTGAAAATGAGATTCATCAACCATTGAGTAAGAGGGAGATTAAAGAATAGATATATTCAATACTTTTTAAAGCATTACATGATTCTTTTCTTTTTTGACCATGACATCATGGGGAGGTTTATTTGGGTATGTTTATTTGCTTGGTTTCTAGAAGGTGAACATACCCCACACAGAAGAAGTTTGATATTGATCAACTTCTGGGGGCAGTGAGACTATGTCAGCACAACTTCTGGGATAATAAGAAAGGCTTTCACCCTATGATTGTTGACCACAAAAATCATGCACTTTATTGGAATATTTATAGAACTGCACAGAGAAAATATATTGCATAAAATTTAGAGAATACATAGAAACAGATATAATATTAGGGCTTCCCTGGTGGCTCAGTGGTAAAGAATTCAGCTGCCAGTGCAGGAGACACAGGTTTGATCCCTGGTCCGGGAAGATCCCACATGCCCAGGAGCAAGAAAGCCTGCACGCCACAACTATTGAGCCTGTGCTCTAGAGTCGGGTAGCCTCAACTACTGAAGCCTGTGCACCCTAGAGCCTGTGCAATGAGAAACCACTGCAATGAGAAGCCTGTGCACTGCAGCTAGAGGGTAGCAACCACTCACCACAACTAGAAAAAATCTTGGGCAGCAACCAAGACCCAGCACACCCGAAAATAAATAAAGAAAATTTAAAATATTTATATGTAATAATAAATGTGTGAATTGGACTAATCACCTGCCTTGTGTCAAGTTTTATAAGCTTTTTTAATATGCATTGCCTCATTGAAGGTTATCTTAATTCTGCAAATGAAGAAAATGAATTTAAATGCCAAGCCTAAGATCTATTGAATAGTGCCTCAATATTTGCATGAACATGGCCCCATGGCTCTATCTCCATAATGATCTGAAGAAAGAAAAACCTGATATTTTTGGCTATGGTTGATCCATTAAATACTTTGGGTCTTAGTTCTGGACGGTTTTTCAGAGGTATCAAAGGCTGCCTTATGTCATCTTAAGCTGGGATGATTTTTAATTCACAATATTTCATTCCTCAGGATCACCATTCATTGTAAAACATAATCTTAAGGATTAGAGCTAAATCCTGTTCTCTTTCATCCTGGCTTTTGGATACAGTCCAAACTATCATGATATACCCACCTGATGTACCGATTTTGCATTTTGAGTGGGTTTCATACTCACTTTAAGTATAGCTAGAGCAGTTTGATCCATAAAGACAGACATCTAGGCAAATTCCTTTGTGTTTAACCACAAATCTGTAACTGGGAGTACAGCTTCCATGGAGAGGTGGGAGTTCCCCAGCTCCTCCAGTAGCCTAAACATCTCCTCCACCAGAATGCTAGAGTACTCACAAGACCTTTAGGGTCATTGGTTTTGATTAAGAAATTTGTCTCTTGAAGGTCTTATTAAAGAAGAACAAGAGTTACCTAGGAGAGATTACACAGCAGGCTCTGCTAATGTGTTCATTTTTCATGATACACTGCATTTCTATGACACTTTAATACTTCACACTCATTTCTCTCCCTCATCGTCTGAACTAACATTTCAAAATTGACAGGATACTATTATTAGTTTCATTTCACACATGGGAGCAGGATGTGTCTGCCATTTGCCCTTTATGTGGAGCTCATTAGGGCCCTAGATTTCTATTGAGAGACCATGTCTCTTTCTGTGCAGAGAGTAGGTACCCTGAAGAAATAGAACTCTGGACACTTAGGATGGAAAAGATGAGCTGGAGGATAAAAACATGCAGAGACTTTGGGCCAGAGCAAGTGACTGATAAGTCACTGACAAAGAAAAGCTGGATCTAGGATGACAAGGAGGAGAGGTCCAGTTCAGCTCAGTTCAGTCGCTCAGTCGTGTCCAACTCTTTGCAACCGCATGGACTGCAGCATGCCAGGCCTCCTTGTCCATCACCAACTCCTGGAGCTTACTCAGACTCATGGCCATTGAGTCGGTGATGCCATCCAACTATCTCATCCTCTGTTGTCCCCTTTTCCTCCTGCCTTCAATCTTTCCCAGCATTAGAGTCTTTTCCAATGAGTCAGCTCTTTGCATCAGGTGGCCAAAGTATTGGAGTTTCAGCTTCAACATCAGTCCTTCCAATGAATATTCAGGGCTGATTTCCTTTAGGATGGACTGGCTGGATCTCCTTTCAGTCCAAGAGACTCTCAAGAGTCTTCTCCTCTCTGAGGAGATTCCGGAGATGAAATTATAGTATCCTAGGGTGTTAGAGCTGGAAGGTATTCTCAGGCTCCCTGGTCTCACCAATTCATTTTACAGATGATCCAAGTGAGGGCGGTAAGAAAGACTAGGAAACAAACCAGATGACACGCAGGAAGGAAAGAAGAGCTGAAATAAAAGTCAGGCTTCCCAGATTGATATATTGCCCTCTTTCACCCACCTTACAACTTTGCTCAAGGACAGTATTTTAGAAAGGATTTAAATTAAGATCATTGTCTATGTAAACTGTGAAAAGTTAGGGTGTGGAAGTGGCAATTGATAGGAAAGAGTAAGAATATGAGATAAGAGAAAAATGTGAAGAAAAAAAAGGTAAAGAGCCACCTATACACGCAATTAGTCATGCGTCTCTTAAATTTTTCCAGTGACCGATTAAAAAAAACAGTAAGACTTTGAAAAAAAAAAAAAACTGCTCTGCAGGTCTTTGATAAGCTAATTTTTAACAAAAGGAGAAAGTGGAGCAAAGTATCTCACATGGTTTCTCTAAAAATTTATTTCGAAGGGTGTGATATTCTGTAGGCAAACTCTCCCTTGAGTGATTGTGTTTTTCTTAGCATGATTGAGAGAATGTGAAGTATTTTTAGTGACTGTTTTGACAGGATATATTCAGCAATTTGTAAATAATAGAAAACTTGCTGATTGTACATTCTACTCAAAATATATTTGCCTCAAAGGGACATAATGGAGATGACATGGAATAAGAAAATAACTATTATATGGATGAGATGATTGGATGGCATCACCACTGCGATGGACATGAGTCTGAGTAGGCTCCAGGAATTGGTGATGGACAGGGAAGCCTGGCGTGCTGCAGTCCATGGGGTCGCAGAGTCAGACACGACTGAGTGACTGAACTGAACTGACGGATATTTTATGTTCTACTTTAGTTCATTAGTTCATGTTCCCTGCTCCAGGTGGGTGGTAAGGAGGTCACCCTTGCAATGTGGACAGATTAATGCATCTTATGTGTAAAACTTTCTAGAACAATTGGTGGCCTAAAGTCTTTCAAGGACCAGTCTATTCAAAAACCAAATCTAGCTCCTGACAAGCTAAGGAATAAGTGAGCCAATATTAACTCCAGAAACTCAGTTCTTTAAACCAGGATCCAGTGATGCCTATGTTAAGATATACTTTTTGGACCCAGATACATTTCAATTTCTGATAGAATTCCATTTTACACCTAGGTTTATACAACAAGCTTCATGTTGTGCAAGGTTTGCTTGGGGAGTGGGTAAAGAGGAGGTGATATTTAGAGAGAAAAAGAACAAGCTTGGTGGGCTTGGCAGACGGCATGCCACAATGAGATAACTTTATAAGCCTATCTTATGACCTGAGAGGTGGCTAACTCATGATTTTATCTCAAGCCTGGGATCCCAGCACTGGCCCAAACAGAAAGGAAAGTGGTCTTTGGTCTGCTTCCAAAGCAAAGAACCTAAAATGGGGCTTCTTGGAAAGAAACATTTTTTAGACAAATGAAGCAATGAAAACAGGGAACTGATAAAAAGAATAGCTAAGCAAATGTGTTATCTCTGGTGGAGAAAAGCCTCAGTCTGCCCCATACCCTGGAACACAAATTGCACCAGACATTTGGTCCCACCTTGAGGCCAGGAAATTTCCTCTTTAAAAATTACAGACTGCTGGCTTTAGGGAGGGTGGTGGGTAACCTCTCAAGCAAGAATCCCACTGGAGCAAGGGCAAAATCTGTTACCCTTGGGAAAGGAGAAGAGAAAGGAGGTGCTGCGAGCCGTCACAGCAACATTCATGGCTGCTTGGGAGTGAATCCACCAGCACCCCCAACAAGTGGTCTAGGCTGGACACCAACAGCCTAAACTGGGGCTGGTAAACTAGTCCAGTTGTAGGAATGAATCCCAAAGGGAGAAGCCTGAGTTCATATTTGAAAGAACATGTGGAGCTCCTATTTGATCTAAACTGGTTTGTATTCAAGGGGCATCTAGTCAGTCTAAATTGGGAGACAAAGCAATGGGAATTTCCAGACAAGTGGGTCATTGGGTCAAAAGCTTCTTAGGATCACTTCCACCAGTGGCTGAAGGAACAAGGACCAACACCTGCCTTTGAGTAGGAAAGGGAGGACCAGGCCCAGGTCAGGGTCCATTACATTGCTGGAGTCAGTTGAAGGAGACAGGCAGTCCCACCTGGAGCATCGGAATGCAGTAAGCAATGCAAGGCTGCATCTCATCAAGGAAACAGAATAAAGACAAGGACAAATTTACGGCTTGGGAAACACTCAAGAACACGGAGTTAGCTCCTCCCTCCACACAAAGACTAAAGAAGTTAAAACTCGTTTCAGACCTCTCTGGCTACTGGATTTTTATCTGCAGCTATAGTTTCTGGATTGACCCAGGCAGGCTCCATGGGGAACAGGCTGCCAGGTCTCAGTGACTCCTGAATTTTTTGAAAGGGAGATAACAAACCCTTGGAAGTCCCAATCCCAATTTTATTACTTATCCACTGCCAGAAGATGCCTCCATGGAAGTGCTGACTTTCCCCTCCATTTTAACTTAGGCTGTTTTCACATTTTTCTAATATTACATAGGACCCCATGTTGGTGTGGCACACAGGGATTTCAGTGAACAAACATCTTTCAAAAGATAAACTCCCTTGTTACTGAAATAGCCATAAAATATAACACCCAAAAGAAATGTCTATATATCACATACTTGCTGGTCAGATTATGGGGTGCAAGCTTCATACCTTCCTTGATTAATTTGGAGACACTTAACACATGATTCCCTTGTTTGATTCACCTGTTGTAACAGACAGAAAGGCCAACCATAGACCCATGGCATTCATGAAAACAACTCTACTTGGATTGCAGGCTTTATTTCCCATTGCACCACTGAATTAATGACTATTACAGCATCATGTATTGACTCCAATTTCTATATATTTCAGAGTTAAGGTTAAATTCTCATAACATTTGTAAAAGTTAATTCAGCTGGTACCTGTGGAATCTGGGTGTTGCTTTGGTTGAAACGGGGAGGAAAAAAATCACAGGATGCTTCTGATTTGCTGCCACAAGAGGAACATTCTCAAGTAGCTTTCCCTGCTCTCTGATTTCAACCAATTTCACTCCATGAGCTAGTGGCTCCTCGGTGAAACAGAAACGACTTATATAGCCTCATATTGGCAGCAAAAATCCTCATGAAAGCCATTGTTAATTTTGGAAGAAACTTTATCTAAAAACAGCTCTTCCTCACCAGACCTTGGCAAGAGAGGAAGGAAATTCCTCCATTTCAGTAAGGTAGCTATTTTAAGTGATTTGCCCTTAAATGCTAAGATAATCCTGAGATTTCCCCCGTGCTACATCTGCCACTTAGTTACTTTAGGTACACTGCACAGAAAAGATAAGTAGTTTAAAATTCAATTAACAATTGCATCCTCTTTGGTAATTATAATTCTTCCAGCATTAGCTCCTTTCTATCTTTGCATGACAACTACATATATTCATGTTATAGATGAGACTTAGATGTCACCTCTTCTGAAGTCCTCTTTCTGTTAGCTACTCCTGCCTCACAGACTTTTTGCATGTTGTATGTGTGCTAGTAATAATAACAGTTGTTGTCTGTTGTTCAACTGCTAACTCATTTGTGACTCTTGTGATTCTGTGGATTGTAGTCTACCAGGCTCCTCTGTCCATGGGAATATCCCAGCGAGAATTCTGGAGTGGGTTGCCTTTGCCTTCTCCAGAGGATCTTGTTGACCCAAGGATCAAATTCCCATCTCCTATATTGGCAGGCAGATTCTTTGCCACTGAGCCACCTAAGAAGCCTGATAATAACGATCACTAACATTTACTGAGCACTTCTTATGCACCAAGAGCCACACTAAGTACTTTACAGCCATGATATGGCTTAATCTTCACAAGAATTCTATGAGAAATGTAGTATTAGTAGCCCTAATTTATAGAAAATGCTTTGCCTCCAACTTCTCTGCCCTGGAAGTCCCTGACTCCTTATTTGATATCTTTCAGGAACTATTTTATAAAATTTAATGTGAGGAAATCCAACATTTGCCTTGCATGCTACGTAGAGGGTCTGTTTTCCAGGAGCTACGAAATACTTCAAGCTCTTTAATTTGTGTCACTTTTAGACACAAGCTTCAAAGATACATTTGAGCATACTGTATGTGTTCTTTAATTTGTTTTTTTTATACCAGCATTAAAAAAATACACTATTGTTTTTAAAAATATACTATTAGCATATTGCTTGTAAAGATGTATTTCTATGTGAAATGTATTCATTGTCTGATTTTTGCAGAAAAGACTGTTTTAAAATACCATTAAAAAATCTTTGACAAGAACAATGTTGTTTATAAAATTATATCTGAAGAAAGTTTTATCTTACACATAGTCTATGTAATTTAGAAATAATTAATAATAATGATAATAATAAAATTAATAATAATCCCCAAATAAAAGAGAGTCAGAGATACCTATTTTCAAAGCAAACAAGGATAAAAGAAACAGTCTAGGTGTTTAAAACAGCTGTTGCCATCAAGAGCATGCATTTAATTCAATTCTGGACACTTGAGATTAACTGTATATATCTGTGTTTTAATACTTTCTGATAAGTCATAGTGTACAGGTTTATAATAAAACCTGTCTACATTAAAAAGACAAAATGTTGTAAGTGTGCTAAACAACAGAAATGTTTAATAAATATTCAATATTGGTGCCATGTCAGCATTTAAAAGCACATTAACAATTCCAGATAAATTTTTATATCAATTTACAGTACCGCCAAATTGGCTGTATAATTTCTGAATGTTAATTTAATTAAATTGGTGACAACACATAAATAACACAGATTTCAAGAAACCTACCGCAAGAGAAAGCAGAAACCAGCTTACTAAATCCATCTTCTTTTTTTTTTTTTTAATGTGATACAGTATACAGCCAAGTGCTGCAGAAATACCATTCTTAGAAACCAATTTATGAGCAGATTAAAACTTATGGCATTGCCTGATCATTGTGCAAACTTGTATTTTCAGGTAGACATTAGAGAAATATTATCAAATATGATATTACATAATAAAAGTTGTATTGATGCTTTTGAATTGTGGTGCTGGAGAAGACTCTTGAGAGTCCCTTGAACAGCAAGGAGATCAAACCAGTCAATCCTAAAGGAAATCAACTCTGAACATTCATTGAAAGGACTGATGCTAAAGCTGAAGCTTCAATACTTTGGCCACTTGATTCAAGGAGTCAATTCATTGGGAAATACCCGGATGCTGGGAAAGATTGAGGGTAGACAGAGAAGGGGGTGACAGAGGATGGGATAGTTAGATGGCATAACTGACTCAATGGACATGAGTTCGAGCAAACTCCAGGAGATAGTGAAGGATAGGGAAGCCTTTGGTGCTGCAGTCCATGGGGTCCCAAAGAGTTGGACACGACTGAGTGACTGAACAAAAGTTGTACTTAGCTAAATATTATAGGAAATTGTAGCAAACTAACATTTTCTTTTTCTCTGATAGCAATAACCTTTGGTAGCTTGAAGTATTGTTACTAAAACAAGTTTAGCTTGACCATGTAACCTACTGTGAGTTATAAAATGTTAAACTCTTAACTTTCCTCCTTAGACTGTGGTACCAAAGGAAACCCTCAACAATCTGTTTTCCAGAATTGCGGTCCGTGTGTAATCTCTACGGTAAATGTCATCGGTTACTTAAAATGGTAAACCCACAGGAAGATACTACCCTTAGGTACTACGGTGTAATAGCAATCTTTTTGATTGAATAAATATACTTGAGAGTCAAAGTTTGTTTGAGAGGGTACAACTTCAAAAAGCAATTTGAATCTTTTCCAAAGCAGGAAAGTATGTTCTGTTTCTATCCAGTCAAGATGACATTTTGTATTATATTACTTCAACTTGCTTTTTTTAAAAAAACTACTCATGACTGAGAGATTATGACTTCACTTCCTGCATACATTGTAGAACTGTTTAAGGTAATTTAAAATCACATAGTGGTTGTCAAGATAGTCTAACCTCAGCTTCATCTTCCCCAATTAAAATAGAACAGGAATTTTATGCTTTGTTGAAAAATCAGTTATATGTGTATTATGTTTCTACTAGTTGGCTTGAAAGTTAAGAATTTAAAAATGGGATAGAGCTCATTTAATGCATATCTAGTAAGTACCACCCATATGTTTTGCACTGTTCTTGGCACTGGGAATACAACAAAGAACAAAATAGACACAAGTCCCTGCCCTCTTGGAGCTAGCATTGTCTACTGAGGAGAGATGGGAAAAGAAAACAGGTAAATGATGCAAATATGTAACATTTCAGGTGATGGTAAGTTCCACTGATATCGTAAAAACAAGATAATGAGGATAAGGAGTGCTGGGTGGGCTCGGAGGGTGCTGGGTGGGGAGCATGTGCTATTTTACACAGGGCAGTTAGGGAAAGCCTCACTGAGAAAATGATATTTGAACAGAAACCTGAAGTAAAAGAGAGAGAAAATCATTCAAGAATCCAGATACACATATTTCTGACAGAGAGAACTAGCACAAAGGCCTTGTGAAGGGAGTATATGGAATGTCTGAGGAATAGAAAGGAGGCAGGTATGACTGGGTCCAGAGGGGTACAGGGAAGAGTGGGAAAACATGATATTAGGAAATCAGGTGAGGCCAGAATGATTTTGTTGTCTACATTAAAGTTTGGGATTTTATTTTTAATGAAAAGGGAAATCACTGAAATGTGGGAGCAGAAGAGGAGAATCACCTGACTTGGGGTTTAAGAGGATAGCTCTTGCTGCTTTATGTAATAGTATGGATTGTGGAGGTTTAGTATGTGAAAGTCGCTTAGTTGTGTCCAACTCTGTGTCCAATTCTCTACGTCAGGGTACTGGAGTGGGTAGCTTTTCCCTTCTCCAGCAGATCTTCCCAACCTAGGGGTCGAACCCAGGTTTCCTACATTGCAGGTGGATTCTTTACCAGCTGAGTCGCAAGGGAAGCCCAAGAATACTGGAGTGGGTTGCCTATCCCTTCTCCAGTGGATCTTCCTGACCCAGGAATTGAATAGTGCTCTCCTGCATCAAAGACAGATTCTTTACCAACTGAGCTATCAGCTATTCTTTACCAATCTACCTATCAGTAGGTTTAGTATAGAAGCAGTGGAATCAGTTCAGAAGTTTTTGTCATAGTCCAGGACTCACAAGAACAGCAGGTGTAGGAACTAATCAGTTTCTGAACACAGTAGGAAAGCAGAGCATTTAGGAATTGCTGGTGGATCTGATATGGGATGTGGAAGAAAGGATGATCCCATTTCATGGATGATCTGAGCAATTGCTTGAATTGCTCAGAATGGCATTGCTTCTTTCTGAGGTTAAAAAATGTTGTTGTTCCGTCACTCAGTCATATCCAACTGTGACTGCATGGACTGCAGCACGCCAGGCTTCTGTTTTTCACCATATCCCGGAGCTTGCTCAAACTCATGTCCACTGAGTCAGTGATGCCATCCAACAATATCGTTCTCTGTCATCCCCTTCTCCTGCCTTCAATCTTTCCCAGCATCAGGGTTTTTTTCCAAAGAGTTGGCTCTTTGCATGAAGTGGCCAAAGTATTGGAGCTTCAGCCTCATACAGGAGTAAAAGTCTAGGTCACAGTGGGGGTTGGGCATCTTGATTGTTTTTGGATATGTTAAATTTGAGATGCACATTAGACTTCTATATGGAGATCTCAAGTGGTAGTTGAGTCAAAAGTCTGGAATTCATGCTTAAAATCTCTGACTTCGAGAGTCCTTAGAGTGAAGTTGATATTTAAAGCTATCAGAGAAGATGCAGTAGGCTGAAAAAAGCAAAGATCTGAAAAATGGAAGATAATGCATAACACCAAAGGAAACTGAAAAGAAGTAGTTGACAGGGTAGGGAGAAACCTAGGTTGAGTGCTATACTGGAAGGCAAATGGACAAAATATTTCAAGAAGAAGGGCAAATGCAATCTTCTTGCTGAGTAAGATGTCCTGGAACTTATGCTTAGGTACAGCAGGGTGGATGCTTTTCTTGATCCAGATATGAATTGTCTGGGAATAGCAGAGTAATTTCAACAGCTTCAAAAGGAAATGTTTGGGGAGAAATTGGAGGTAGTGGGTATAGTCAATATATTTAAGAATTTTTGTTGTAAAGAAAAAGGGAGATGTGGGACTACATTACAGATAAAATTTACCATGGAAAATAGGGGTAGGGAAGTTCCCCACCCCCCTCCCCTGCCTGAGAGTAGAAATGGAAGATTCTAAAAATGTGACAATGCAAAGGATTTATTTATTTTAGCCCTGCCGTGAGGCATGGGGGATCTTAGTTCCCTGACCATGGATCTAACCTGTGCTCCCTGTCTTAACCACTGGTCTGCCAGGGAAGTCCCAGTATGAAGAATTATGATGGACAGGCTTGGGAAGGTGAACTTTCTAGTCAGAAGAGGATCTTTAAAGCACAAAAATATTTTAGGAACATCCCGACATAAATGTCTAGAGAGTGTGGTTCCTGGGGATATGAACTGGGGTGAAGAAAAAGATAACACCAAGTAAGTAGGTGAGGGTCAAATTGTAGAAACAACTGAATATTGGCTGAGGAATTTAGCATGTAAGTGATGTAATGAGACTCCGCAGAGACTTTTCAACAGGTATGCATTTTTAATGGTGACTCTAAAAGACTATTTGGATTGGAAGGTACATAGGAAGAATGAATAGAATGTGTGGAAATAATTAGAAAATGACTTCATTTTTGAAGAGGAGGAATGGAAGCCTCAATTAGGAGACAGGAATAGGACAGATCTGAGAAAATTTTAGAAAGCAGAGTTTGAGAGAAGGAGTTTGATGACAAGACCAAAGTTTCTGTAGGGTTTAGGAAGACTGATAATGCTTTTAACTTGGGTAACAGAAGAGGAAAATATGGGTTTGGGAAGAGTGGAGTTGTATTTCATGCCAGGTTTCCTGGTTCAAAGCTGATCTAAATTAATCCTACATGGGAAGATTCTATGCATACTCCAAAAGTAGAGATGAGAGGAAAGAAGACAAAATTTAGAAAAGAGATAGATTGAAACAAAAATTCAGAGGAATAAAAAGGCAAACTTGGAGAAATCTTTGTGACTTTTTTTTTTTTTTAAGAAAGCTAGGCTCAGCATCTCTCTCTGTTGTTAATTGCTTCACCTTCCCAAATTTAGGGTTTCTTTGTTATGGGAGCCTAAGCAACAGCCCTCAGAGGCCTTGACAGCTGACCCATGAATCTTAGAGCTGATTTATTAAATAGGGTGACTCGAAATACAAGATACTTTGCTGAGATACAAGTACAACTACTTAACATGCTTACCCTAAAACAGAGTTCAGTTCAGTTCAGTCGCTCAGTTGTGTCCGACTCTTTGTGACCCCATGAATTGCAGCGTGCCACACACACTACTAAGAAATGATTTGGAACCTTGGAACCTATTGTGCTTCCCTCCCCAACCAAAATTCCCCTTTTGAAAGATAACTAAATGTTCAGTTCAGTCGCTCAGTCATGTCAGACTCTCTGTAACCCCATGGACTGCAGCATGCCAAGCTTCCTTATCCATCACCAACTCCTGGAGCCCACTCAAACTCGTGTCCATTCAGTCAGTGATGCCATCCAACCATCTCATCCTCTGTCATCCCCTTCTCCTCCTGCCTTCAATCTTTCCCAGCATCAGGCTCTTTTCAAATGAGTCAGGTCTTCTCATCAGGTGGCCAAAGTATTGGAATTTCAGCTTCAGCATCAGTCCTTCCAGTATATATTCAGGACTGATTTCCTTTAGGATGGACTTGCTGGATCTCCTTGCAGTCCAAAGGGCTCTCAAGAGTTTTCTCCAACACCACAGTTCAAAAGCATCAATTCTTCGGGCTCAGGTTTCTTTATAGTCCAACTCTCACATCCATACACAACTACTGGAAAAACCATAGCTTTGACTAGACGGAGCTTGTTGGCAAGGTAATGTCTCTGCTTTTCAATATCCTGTCTAGGTTGGTCATAACTTTTCTCCCAAGGAGCAAGCGTCTTTTAATTTCATGGCTGCAGTTACCACTTGCAGTGATTTTGGAGCCCAAGAAAATTAAGTCTGTCACTGTTTCCATTGTTTCCCCATCCATTTGCCATGAAGTTATGGGACCAGATACTATGATCTTTGTTTTCTGAATGTTGAGTTTTGAGCCAAATTTTAACTTTACTCTTTCACTTTCATCAAGAGGCTCTTTAGTTCTTCTTCACTTTCTGCCATAATAGTGGTATCATCTGCATATCTGAGGTTATTGGTATTTCTCCCAGCAATCTTCATTCCAGCTTGTGCTTCTCCCAGTCCAGCATTTCTCATGATGTACTCTGTATATAAGTTAAATAAACAGGGTGACAATATACAGCCTTGACATACTCCTTTCCTGATTTGGAACCACTCTGTTTTCCCATATCCAGTTCTAACTGTTGCTTCTTAACCTGTATATAGATTTCTCAGAAGGCAGGTCAGGTGGTCTGGTAGTCCCAAATCTTTAAGAATTTTCCACAGTTTTTTATGATACACACAGTCAAAGGGTTTGGCTTAGTCAATAAAACAGAAGTATATGTTTTTCTGGAACTCTCTTGCTTTTTTGATGATCCAAGGGATGTTGGCAATTTGATATCTGGTTCCTCTGCCTTTTCTAAAACCAGCTTGAACATCATCTGGAAGTTCGTGGTTCATATACTGTTGAAGCCTGGCTTGGAGAATTTTGAGCATTAGCACTTTGCTAGTGTGTGAGATGAGTGCAATTGTGTGGTAGTTTGAAGACTCTTCAGCATTGCCTTTTTGGGGGATTGGAATGAAAACTGAACTTTTCCAGTCCTGTGGCCACTCCTGAGTTTTCCAGATTTGCTGGCATATTGAGTGTAGCACTTTCACCCTCAACTGGAATTTCATCACCTCCCCTAGCTTTGTTCATAGTGGTGCTTCCTAAGGCCACTTGTCCTCCCACTCCAAGATGTCTGGCTCTAGGTAAGTGATCACACTATCGTGATTATCTGGGTCATAAAGATCTTTTTTGTACAGTTCTTCTGTGTATTCTTGCCATCTCTTCTTAATATCTTCTGCTTCTGTTAGGTCCATACCATTTCTGTCCTTTATCGAGCCCATCTTTGCATGAAATGTGCCCTTGGTGTCTCTAATTTTCTTGAAGAGATCTCTAGTCTTTCCCATTCTATTGTTCTCCTCTATTTCTTTGCATTGATTGCTGAGGAAGGCTTTCTTATCTCTCCTTGCTATTCTTTGGAACTCTGCATTCAAATGGCATATCTTTCCTTTTCTCCTTTGCCTTTTACTTCTCTTCTTTTCACAGCTATTTGTAAGGCCTCCTCCGACAACCATTTTGCCTTTTTGCATTTCTTTTTTTGGGGATTATCTTGATCGCTGCCTCCTGTACAATGTCACAAACCTCCGTCCATAGTTCTTCAGGCGCTTTATTAGATCTAATCCCTTGAATCTATCTGTCACTTCCACTGTATAATTGTATGGGATTTGATTTAGGTCATTCCTGAATGGTCTAGTGGTTTTCCCTACAAAAGTTACTTAACAAATAACTTTTTCAGTGTTGATTGGGTTAAACTAGTTTTAAAAGCCTAAATGACTATGTGATCCCTGGTTCATTAATGGCTTCATTCTTCCCGGTAATTTAATGGGGCTAGCCTTTCCTCCCTCATTTCTAGCCTAGAGATAACAAAGCAGAAAAACCCTCAGGTATTTGGTTTGCAAGAGTTGTTCAGTATTTGGCTAACCAGAAGACTGGCAGACTTTGACTGAACCCAACAATTTGGATTTCTCTTGTCAACAGGAGTTTAAAACAGGAGAATCGCACTTGAGTCACTGCCTTTCACTGTACATTGGGATTCTATTCTGAAATATCAAAGGGTTTATTTTTCTCTTGGCTTGAAGTTCTTTGCACAATACTTTCTTTATCTTCCTTCATGTTTTTATGATGTCAGTTTGTGAATGGAGCTATCATCATGAGTGACGAGCTGCCTAGCTATCCTAGGAGAACTGAGAAATTGCATAGCTTCAACAAGGAGGCAGTTTTCCAACTATTGCTAAACGGACACAAAAATCACATGTCTGCATGAACTAGACAGTGTCCATTTGAGTGCAAGGGGGAAAAAAAGCATCATTATGCGAGAGATGAAACATTGTTTTTACTAAGGGTTGTTATTGGTTGGAGGCAACACTGCTCGCTGGTGTGTGGGTTTTAATGTGCCATTTGTCTTTCCAACATTTACTGCCATTTAAAATGTCACCAGTTTTTCCCAGTGGCTAGGTAAAACCATGGGAACGGCATTCTAACCACTTCACAGAGTACAAGCCAATTTTAACAAATTCATAATTAAAACTCAGCCAAATCTTTGCTTGCACTGCCAAAGTCCTTCTTGTGTATTTCCCAATTAAATATCCTTTCTGGGAGAAAGCAGGCTTCTGGCAATGCCAAAACTGAATCACTAATGTCTTTATAACAATGAGACCTTTCTGGTCTCATACCATTTTCAAATACCCTAATCCCATTGGTTTTCACAAGCATTTTGAAAGATAATGCTTCCATTATTTCATTCAATAGATGTTTACTGAACACCTATTACATACCAAACACTGTTCTAGACTCGGGGATAGATCTGTGAGCCAAAATATGTCTTTGCAGTCTTGGTGCTCCCATTCTATCAGGGGAAGCAAACTATAAGTGAATAAACAAGTAGGTACATAGTATAATAGTAATAGTAGTCGTAAATGCTATGAAGAAAAGGAAGAGGAAAAGAAGAGACAGTGACAGGGCTTGCTGCTTCAGTTAGAAGACGGAAAGTCCTTGTTTAACTAGGGTAATTTAAAGAGAGAACTAAATGAAGGCATTTCATTCCAAGAAGGAAAAAAGCAAATGCCGAGGCCAGATGCAGACCCACCTTCAAGCTAATGAGCTGAAGCTTTAAGACCCCTCATTTTATTCTTGGTTTTCTGTTGCTTTCCTTCTACAAGTATATTAGAGAACCACTGGAGAGAGAAAACTATAAAGTGTTGCTTTTTATCACTGCTATACCCTTAAGAGCCTAAGCTCTACACTTTTTGAAATTTTAGGGAGAGTGAGCCTATAATTTCAAGATACTTTAAATAGCAAAATTTGAACCATGTCTTCCAAGTGCCCTTCTTCATAAATCTATTTAGAATCAAACTTAAAAATCACCACCAGCAAATCATTTTTGTAGCCTATATGGCAACTAACTTTCTTCTATTTAATTTTTCAGCACTGCTTTATTATAAGACATAGGTTGCAAAAAATGATAAACTATTTGTATTGTAAACTGAAAAGAATGAGAATCATAGAGTAGATTTGAAGCAAATCTCTTCAGAAGATAGCAAGAAAAATAGACATTTCTTTTTTTAATATAAATTGATTCATTTTAATTGGATGCTAATTACAATATTGTATTGGTTTTACCATACATCAATATGAATCCTCCAATCAGGAGGACATTCACCTTAAAACCAATATAAAGAAACAAACAATTGGCCAACCAGAGGTGTAGAACTGATATAAAATTTAGAGACTCAAAAGACAGTTTTCTATGACAGTTTAACCTGGGGTATCCTCTAATGCACATTAATGAAGTCTCCTTTATGTAGAGCTGGGATGACCCCCTGGAGGAGGAAATGGCAACCCACTCCAGTATTTTTGCCTAGAGAATCCCATGGACAGAGGAGCCTGGCAGGATGAGTCCATGGGAACGCAAAAAGTTGGACACGACTGAGGGACATATTGGAGAAGGAAATGGCAACCCACTCTCTAGTGCTCTTGCTTGGAAAATTCCATGGACTGAGGAGCCTGGTAAGCTACAGTCCCTGGGGTTGCAAAGAGTCAGGCATGACTGAGTGACTCTTTACTTTTACTTACTAATATACCATTATGGGTTTGAAATAGCTCAACTGGAATTCCATCACCTCCACTAGCTTTGTTCATAGTAATGCTTTCTAAGACCCACTTGACTTCACATTCCAGGATGTCTGACTCTAGGTGAGTGATCAAACCATCGTGATTATCTGGGTTGTGAAGCTCTGTTTTGTACAGTTCTTCTGTGTATTCTTGCCACCTTTTCTTAATACCTTCTGCTTCTGTTAGGTCCATACCATTTCTGTCCTTTATCGAGCCCATCTTTGCGTTGCGTGAAATGTGCCCTTGGTATCTCTAATTTTCTTGAAGAGATCTCTAGTCTTTCCCATTCTGTTGTTTTCCTCTATTTCTTTGCATTGATTGCTGAGGAAGGCTTTCTTATCTCTCCTTGCTATTCTTTGGAACTCTGCATTCAGATGCTTATATATTTCCTTTTCTCTTTTGCTTTTCACTTCTCTTCTTTTCACAGCTATTTGCAAGGCCTCCTCAGACAACCATTTTGTTTTTTTGCATTTCTTTTCCATTGGGATGGTCTTGATCCCTGTCTCCTGTACAATGTCACGAACCTCTGTTCATAGTTCATCAGGCACTCTGTCTATCAGATCTAGTTCCATAAATCTATTTCTCACTTCCACTGTATAATCATAAGGGATTTGATTTAGGCCATACCTGAATGGTCTAGTGGTTTTCCCTACTTTCATCAATTTAAGTCTGAATTTGGCAATAAGGAGTTCATAATCTGAGCCACAATCAGCTCCTTGTCTTGTTTTTGCTGACTGTATAGAGCTTCTCCATCTTTGGCTGCAAAGAATATAACCAATCTGATTTCAGTGTTGACCATCTGGTGATGTCTATGTGTAGAGTCTTATCTTGTGTTGTTGGAAGAGGGTATTTGCTATGACCAGTGCGTTCTCCTGGGAAAACTCTATTAGCCTTTGCTCTGCTTCATTCCATAGTCCGAGGCCAAGTTTGCCTGTTACTCCAGGTGTTTCTTGACTTCCTACTTTTGCATTCCAGTCCCCTATAGTCAAAAGGACATAGCTTGGGGGTGTTAGTTCTCAAAGGTCTTGTAGGTCTTCATAGAACCATTCAACTTCAGCTTCTTCAGCGTTACTGGTTGGGGCATAGGCTTGGATTACTGTGATATTGAATGGTTTGCCTTGGAAATGAACAGAGATCATTCCGTCATTTTTGAGACTGCATCCAAGTACTGCATTTCGGACTCTTCTGTTGACCATAATGGCCACCCCATTTCTTGTAAGGGATTCTTGCCTGCAGTAGTAGATATAATGGTCATCTGAGTTAAATTCACCCATTCCAATCCATTTCGCTCATTCCCAGAATTTCAACATCCATTCTTGCCATCTCCTGTTTGACCACTTCCAATTTGCCTTGATTCATGGACCTGACATTCCAGGTTCCTATGCAATATTCCTCTTTACACTCAATATGCCAGCAAATTTGGAAAAAGCAGTGGCCACAGGACTGGAAAAGGTCAGTTTTCATGCCAACCCCAAAGAAAGGCAATGCCAAAGAATGCTCAAAGTACCACACAATTGCACTCATCTCACACGCTAGTAAAGTAATGCTCAAAATTCTCTAAGCTAGGCTTCAACACTACGTGAACCGTGAACTTCCAGATGTTCAAGCTGGTTTTAGAAAAGGCCGAGGAACCAGAGATCAAATTGCCAGCATCCACTGGATCATCAAAAGAGCAAGAGAGTTCCAGAAAAACATCTGTTTCTGCTTTATTGACTATGCCAAAGCCTTTGACTGTGTGGATCACAATAAACTGTGGAAAATTCTGAAGGAGATGGGAATACCAGACCACCTGACCTGCCTCTTGAGAAACCTGTATGCAGGTCAGGAAGCAACAGTTAGAAGTGGACATGGAACAACAGACTGGTTCCAAATAGGAAAAAGAGTACGTCAAGGCTGTATATTGTCACCCTGCTTATTTAACTTATATGCAGAGTACATCATGAGAAATGCTGGGCTGGAAGAAGCACAAGCTGGAATCAATATTGCTGGAAGAAATATCAATAACCTCTTATATGCAGGTGACACCACCCTCATGGCAGAAAGTGAAGAGGAACTAAAAGCCTCTTGATGAAAGTGAAAGAGGAGAGTGACCAAGTTGGCTTAAAGCTCAACATTCAGAAAACGAAGATCATGGCATCTGGTCCCATCACTTCCTGGGAAATAGATGGGGAAACAGTGTCAGACTTTATTTTGGGGAATCCAAAATCACTGCAGATGGTGACTGTAGCCATGACATTAAAAGACACTTACTACTTGGAAGGAAAGTTATGACCAACCTGCTGCTGCTCCTGCTAAGTTACTTCAGTCATGTCCAACTCTGTGCAACCCCATAGATGGCAGCCCACTAGGATTCTCTGTCCCTGGGATTCTCCAGGCAAGAATACTGGAGTTGGTTGCCATTTCCTTCTCCAATGCTTGAAAGTGAAGTCGCTCAGTCTTGCCCGACTCTTAGCGACCCCATGGACTGCAGCCTACAAGGCTCCTCCGTCCATGGAATTTTCCAGGCAAGAGTACTGGAGTGGGTTGCCATTGCCTTCTCCTATGACCAACCTATATAGCATATTAAAA
Source organism: Ovis aries (assembly GCF_016772045.2). Taxonomy (NCBI): domain Eukaryota; kingdom Metazoa; phylum Chordata; class Mammalia; order Artiodactyla; family Bovidae; genus Ovis; species Ovis aries. The sequence continues at coordinate 66,373,443 of NC_056059.1, read as the reverse complement.
AGCAGAGTCATTACTTTGCCAACAAAGGTCTGTCTAGTCAAGGCTATGCTTTTTCCAGTTTTCATGTATGGATGTGAGAGTTGGACTGTGAAGAAAGCTGAGCGGCGAAGAATTGAACTTTTGAACTGTGGTGTTGGAGAAGACTCTTGAGAGTCCCTTGGACTGCAAGGAGATCCAACCAGTCCATCCTAAAGGAGATCAGTCCTGGGTGTTCATTGGAAGGACTGATGCTGAAGCTGAAACTCCAATACTTTGGCCATATCACGTGAAGAGTTGACTCATTGGAAAAGACCCTGATGCTTGGGGGGGATTGAGGGAAGGAGGAGAAGGGGACGACAGAGGATGAGATGGCTGGATGGCATCACTGACTCGATGGATGTGAGTCTGAGTGAAATCTGGGAGTTGGTGATGGACAGGGAGGCCTGGTGCGCTGTGATTCATGGGGTCGCAAAGAATCGGACACGACTGAACGACTGAACTGAACTGAACTGATACCATTATGGAGACGGGACTGGCAACCCACTCCAGTATTCTTGCCTGGAGTATCCTGTGGACAGCAGAGCCTGGTGGGCTGCTGTCCATAGGGTTGCACAGAGTCAGACACAACTGAAGTGACTTAGCGTGTGTGCGTGCGTGAGCGACTAATACTTTATACTACCGCCAAAGCTTTGAGAAGGGCCCTAGCCTCTTGTTCACAGGGCCGTATATTTCTTATGAGATTTGCACAGTACAGAATGTGGGTCCCATGGATTATGTGTGCTGTCTCTTTGGATTCCTAGCTCTCCTCCTACCTTCCCTCCTGCCTCTCAGGTCGTGTTGGAATAGCCACTAGCATTGCTGGGATCCTGAGGAGACTAATCTAGCTTGATTTTAGTGGGATCGTGTGGTTTTCAGTCACTTTTGATTTAAGTTATTGATATAAGCTATATTTAACTTCCCCCTGTAGGAATCCAAGTTAACATCTACATCCATTGTACTGAGGGATAGCAGCCAGTACTTAATAAAAACATTGATAGGGTGTTCATCAGCTTATCCAAATTTGTAAATTGCAGCGATTTATTTATTATTCTAAATATTCACTTTTTTGTCTAATTTTTGTTTTTTCTTAAACAAAAAGCATGTAAAAAGCATCACCCAAATTGTCGGTGTCAGGCCCACGGCACTTGTTAGACCCTGAATGGGGAGTGTGCTTGGCACATTGAACACCCACATAAAGAAAGATCAACAGGGCTAGAGAAAAGTGAGTAAGTGGGAGAAAGATAGGTGAGAGAGGTTGCCAGGGAGATTCCTTTTAGGGTCTTAGAAAGTAGTATAAAACTTCTGGGCTTTGGTTTAAGCAAGAGAGTAAGCCATTAGAGGGTTTTAAATAGGGAAGTGATATTGTTTAGATTGCACATATAAGTCATACTATTTTACAGTACTTGTCTTTAAATACTGGGTTTCCCTGGTAACTCAGCTGGTAAAGAATCTGCCTACAATGTGGGAGACCTGGGTTCAATCCCTGGGTTGGGAAGATCCCCTGGATAAGGTAACAGCTACCCACTCCAGTATTCTGGCCTGGAGAATTCCATGGGCTCTATAGTCCATGAGGTCACAAAGAGTTGGCCATGATTGAGTGACTTTCACTTATTGTATGATGTCATTTTACAGTATCTGTCTTTCTCTATCTGACTTATTTCACTTAACACAATGCCCTCCAAGTGCATCCATGTTGCTGCAAAGGCAACGTTTCCTTCTTTTTACAACAAAACAAAAAGGAAGCAGACACAGATATAGAGAATAAACCAGGGATTACCAGTGATGAGAGGGAAAGGTGAGGGGCAGTATAAGGGTCGATATAAAATGGGTTATTATGGGATTATAAGAAATCATGTGTGTGAAACTTTTGAAGACTGTAAAGCAGTATAGAATTTAAAGTCTTTGATTTAATAAAAAGAGACTCCCAAAAAATAGATAGAAGGGATACATGATGAATGGCGTTTTGAAAATGGCCCTCTGGATTCTATATAGGGAATGAATTTGAGGGTGGCAAGACTGGCAGCTGGGAGACCAGTTAAATGACTTTGCAATGATTCAGGAAGGATATAATATGCCTTTGATATGAGTGATAGCCATGAATGTGGTGAAAGTGGTCAAATGTGAGATATATTTGAAAGCATACCTGACATAATTTCTTGACAGGTTAGATGTGAAGTATGAGAAAGTCATAGATCACTCCAAGATTTTTGGCCTAGGTCACAAAGCCAATGGTGGTTCCATATTTTGAAATTGAAAACAATTTCAAAGGGAAGAAGTTGAAGTAAGGAAGGAAGAAGTTTGGAGTAAACTCAAGATTTTGTGTATATAAAATGTGAAATATTCTCCATACACCCAAAAGATATTGGTTTCATAAATTTTGTCATCAATGTACTACTGTTGATATTTCAAGACATGGACTGGATAAGACCATCAGTAGGTGACGAAACCTGTACAGAGTTGAAGAAATATGGCGTGGACTCATTGCTTACTAGGAGAATACCAAGTCTCCTGACTTCAAGCAGAGTACTCTTTCTATACACAATTTCTATGATAATTAGAAAGATAAAAAGGAAATCTCCTGAATGTTATGGAAAGAGAATATCTTGCTCTAGAGGAAGAAAAGTAAACTATTATACTCTTCCTAGGATATACAATGCTTGAATATTTAAATCAAGTTATGTCACATATCTGGGTTTCCTAGGTGACTTGCTGGTAAAGAATCTGCCTGCCAGTGTGCGAGACATAGGAGACATGCATTTGATCCCTGGGTCAGGAAGATCCCCTGGAGGAGGAAATGCCAACCCACTTCAGTATTCTTGCCTGGGAAATCCCATGGACAGAAGAGCCTGGCAGACTACAGTCCACGGGATCACAAAGAATTGGACTGAGCACACTTGTCACATAATTAATTTATAATAAATTGTTTCATCTATTTTCAGAAATGGACATTTAAAATATACATGCCATCAAAGAACATTCTAGGTAGGCCAAATTTCCAAAGAAAGGCTTTGTAATTTTTTCTGGTGGAAACAGGTTTCCATCATGTCAGCAAAAACACCAAGCATTAAATTAATCTCTGGCTTGTCAAAAAAAGACATTGCTTTAAGCTTGACCTGGAGTCACTGGAAATCTGATGGGAATAGCTCAGGACTGGAAAAATCCTTTTGCGAAAACGACCCTGTCTGGGTTTTGCTCCATCCTTAGTGGAATTTGGTATAAATCGCTTATGAGTGCCCCTTAATGTGATGCAGTTCAAATGTTATCACCTGTGTCACATTAGATCAGGGTGAACTGGCCCAGACTTTGAGACTCAATAAGGGGCAAAGCAGCTGAAATGAAAAGACCTCATAATACTAATGCAATAAGGTCTCCAAGGAGAAGATAAATATGACTCTGATCTACCTTGGCAGCATCATATCTGTCACTGTTACAGAATGCAGAATCCAATGTGGGAAAGAAAAATAAGAATGGATATTACCATTTGAGAGTTGAGAGGGGCTAAACTGAAACCAGTCTCCTGTGACAAATTCCACTGAGCGCACATTACAAAATGAATCAGAAGAAATTATCTGCAACGTAGTCACAGACTGATGACCATTTTGGGGAGAAGCCATGGGTTTATAGATTAGACTCTAAGATGACCACCTCTCCAGAGGAATTACTCTGAAGATGAGATGTTTTCCAGAACTGGGTTAAATGCGTTCTATGTAGCTCCTGAATGAATGAAGAAAAGGCATTTTATACTTGGTCTTGAGAGGAGCCTGGCAGGCTACAGTCCATAGCTTTGCAAAGAGTTGGACACGACTGCAGCGACTTAGCATGCATGCATACATTGCTCAAGACATGACATTTCTTTTAGTTCAGTTTATTCATCAAAACTCTGTTTGAGGAACTGCAGATAATCCACCCAGCTAGTAGCAGAAAAACAACATTTTCTTGGTAGGATCTACTAAGAAAGCCCAGCTGCTTCCAAATTCCAGCCTGTTCCCTTTTCTATTACAGTGTGAGTCTAGCAGACAAAAAGTAACAATTTTAGTCAACTGTTTATCTTGCCTACAAGACTTCTTAAACCTTTGAATTGTTTTCATAGGAGAGGCCAATAAGGCAACAAATAAAGCTCTATACAGGTAGTTCACTTGTTAGTTTCCTTAGAATGAATGGAATAGGGAAAAATAATTAAAAAGTCATTTTTTTCAGAATTGAATTTTACCCTGGAGAATTGACAGTTCAATTACAGATGGACAGAGTTCCAACCCAAAGGGAAATTCAAATCACATGTCAGGGCCTTTTGAAAAATAGGCATACGTGAATCATTACTATATTGTTAGCAAAATATTTTTGAATAAATGGATTTCATAGCTATGTTTTACTAATCTGTGTTTCATAATGATGGGAGACAAGATTAAATATGTTTATTGTAGATTCACCATGGGACATTAATTCTTCGATTGAAACCATAAAATCCTGAAATTGGACATTTACTTTTAACAGCAAAATGCTTAAGATGAATAATAGTATGATTTATCCAACCAACTATGAATAATGTAATGAAGAACAAATGGGAAAATGGTGAGGGCTAACCATGGACGTTCATTTTAAAGTGCCATCTTTCTTGTGCAGCTTACACTACTCATTCTAAGGCATTCCCATACTGGAAATTAATTTAAGGTGCTGAATCCACTAATGCCAGCCTGGCAATCTGCCCTCTCTAGAGATGAGTGTTAAGGTGGGAAATTCTGAAGGGTCACAAGCATGCCACTGGATTCAGGAGAGACCTAAAAGTCAAAAGAAGAAATGCATCCTACCAAACTGCAAACCCTCTTTACAATTCTTGTATTTACTATAACTGAAAATGACATATGGAGATAAATTCCACTGAGAGAAAAACAAATAATCCTCATCATTGTATATGCAGAAATGTTCAAAGGGTTGATTTCATTCTGTAATTATACGGCAAACCCCTGGAAGCTGAGATATTCCTGTGGGTTTTTTTTTTTTGTTTTCCCCTTTCACTTCTGGATAACTAAAAAACAGTTTTGCTCTGAGATTCAGCAGGTGATGATGACTTTAGGGGCAGTCTTACATTCAGAGTCTGGTGGGCCTGTATTTATATTCCAGTTCCCTTATTTTCTGCATGGTGTTTTATTTGGTTTATAGACTGCCACCTATGTAGAATATAGGTTTACCACTGAGGTCATATTTATTTCTTAAAGAAAGTTCTGGCAAATATAAATTCATGAATTATAGAGCACAGAGTTTGTGAACCATTTCCTAAGGGGAAGACCCCAGAGAGTTGTCATTGAAGTGTATTTATTGGAAGACAGCAGAAGATAGTAGAAACCATCTTAGGACTTCCCCGGTGGCTCAGATGGTAAAACGTCTGTCTACAATGCGGGAGACCTGGGTTCGATCCCTGGGTCAGAAAGATTCCCTGGAGAAGGAAATGGCAACCCACTCCAGTATTCTTGCCTAGAAAATCCCATGGATGGAGGAGCCTGGTGCAGGCTACTGCCCATGGGGTCACAAAGAGTCGGACACGACTGAGCGACTTCACTTTCTTTCACCAGAAGATAGTAGAAAAAACATATGTGAGGAATCAGTAATGAGTCCACACTTTGGTGCTTGATCAGTGCATTAACAGAAACTGAGAATACTGGGAACGCTAATTTGGAAAAAAAAAAAAAAAGGCTTCTAAGTCCATTTGTGGACTAGCGCGTTTGAGAATTGGTCATTTTTACAATTGGAAATGACTAGCAGGGAACTGAAAAAAGGACTAAATATATGAAGGATGGGTCAGGGTGAGAGCGACATAATTGTAAGTCACCAGCACACAGATTTTATTGTAAGTTTTCAACTGGATGTGATAACTAAAATGAATATTTTAGGGGGGTGACTTAGCCTTCCACAACTTATCTTTGGCTATCAGAGATGGAAAACTGGACTCGATGTATCATAGATTTTATTTGGCATGATATTTCTTATATGTTTTCTTGGGTTTTTATGTTGCACTGAGAAAATATTTTTAGAACAACACAAAAAGTTCTACACTTAAATAGCTTTTAGATCTAAAACAGCAGGAAACTACACTAAGAGAAGTAAAATCTAGTACCTTGGGCTTCCCTAGTGGCTCAGACAGTAAAGAATCTGCCTGCAATGCAGGAGACCTGGGTTAGATTCCTGGGTCAGGAAGATCCCGTGGAGAAGGGTATGGCAACCCACTCCAGTATTCTTGCCTGGAGAATCCCATGGTCAGAGGAGCCTGGCAGGCTACAGTCTACAGGGTCACATTGAGTTGGACACGACTGAAGTGACTTAGCATGCACACACACATTAGGAACTTACCACACAAAACAGAGGAAAAATGTTCAGTCTTAATACAGGATGTCAGATACCGCAAAGCAAACTTAGGGGTCAATAGCATGCTCTCTCACCCCAATCAGCCACAGGTGAATAAAACTGCACTGTGGAAGTACTAGGAAGTGATTCCTATTTAGAGTAGTTCTAAATCTTCCATAATGTAGGGAACTTTAAGCTCTACCTTACTAATTAGCTCCTAGCACTCTTGCTTGATTTTGCTTAGCATACATATTAAAGTGGCATTCATTTGGGACTTAACTGACACTTTTATCCAAGATAAATTAAACTCCGCTTCAAAACTGACTTGGGCTTCCCTGATAGTTCAGTCGGTAAAGAATCTGCCTGTAATGCAGGAGACCCTGGTTCAATTCCTGGGTAGGGAAGATCATCTGGAGAAGGGATAGGCTACCGACTCCAGTATTCTTGGGCTTCCTTTGTGGCTCAGCTGAGCGTAAAGAATCCACCTGCAATGCGGGAGACCTGGGTTGGGAAGATACCCTGGAGAAGGGAAAGGCTACCCACTCCAGTATTCTGGCCTGGAGAATTTGATGGACTGTATAGCCCATGGGGTCGCTTTTTCACTTTCAAAACTGAATATTGCAGTCTTCACATTGAATACAAGTGAATTGAGTAATCTGGGCTTCCCTGGTGGCTCAGTGGTAAAGACTCCTCCTGGCAATTCAGGAAACACAGGTTTGATCCCTGGGTCAGGAAGATCCTCTGGAGAAGGAAATGGCAACCCACCCCAGTATTCTTGCCTGGAAAATCCCATGCACAGAGAGTCCACGGGGCTCGCAAAAGTCAGACACGACTTAGCAACTATACAACAAACAACTGATTAATCAATTAAGAAGAGGGACCTTGGCATTGGCCTTAAGGAGGCACCACTATTTATTTATTTTCTACCTAGAAAATATGCCACTATTACTGCGCTTTGTTTCCTGCTTTAAATACAGCTTTCTGTTTCAGAAATTTATCCAAGTTCCTTGGTGAATAAAAATGTATATCCATTGGGATAGATAAAAATGACAATTACAGATTCTTCATAAAAGTAGAAGAGATTTCAAAGGTAATCTGATAGAGTTGTTTTCAAGCCATTGGAAAGAAAGCTTAGTAGAAATTGGAATATATAAAATAAGCCTAGAACTGCCCTTTTGAAGTAGCATCCACCATTACCTTCCAAATCCACGAAAATTCAAAGGATGTAGTTTGAACATTCTTAGGTAATATTACCTTCTACTGGACATGTGAATCATCCCCCAGCATGGATGCATGAACAGCCAACACTTTGTAAGTCCCTCTAGTGACGTATCTCTCAAGGTCTTCCTTGCCAAAGGCTCTATGTGTCTAATTAAATTACTTCCACTGGTAGTTCCTTGTCTTCAAGGCATCTGTTTATTTTTTTTAAAAGATCTGCTTATGCCTGAGAAAAACTCAGGTTTTTTAGTCATGTGTGATTTCTGCTTATAGAAACTGTACAGACTTTTTCCTGATAGATTCTTATTTGCTCATTTGTTCAATGACCAGCTTCTATGTACGGGTCAGTGATTAATAAGAGCTTCCTGAGTGAGGATGAACCCTTCTGCACAGAAATGAATGTTTTGTTTTCTAAATGGAAACTCTAGATCCTACCAGCATTTTATGTCTCACGAATCTTCAGCCTTCTTTACCCTCACAGGCTATATCCTCCAGGAGTCACCTGCCTGCAGCTCTGTGTAGTTCGTTCAGGTGGTAGTTTTCACTGCTGCTTATTTTCATGACACATCTGTGCTGCGCATTGTGTGGGTTCCAGACTGCTGTCTCTTGTTCAGGTTTTTGCCTTTGATCATTATCTTGTCACTTTCCCACCAGAGCTAGTCACTCCCTATCAGGAACCTACTTCAGTCCTTGATATTCTGCGTACGGTCTCCAGCAGGTGGCACACGTGCAAAACACCATGCATAGCTTCCCTCTTAGTGACTGCACTTGCTGGGTGAGGCCATCGCCAAACTGCTGACCTTATTTGCACAAAGGTACTCACTTCTCTCAGGAGTGGCCTCAGACTCACAGCTCATCATAAGAGATGAGGACAGAATGTAGATTGATTCTGGAAATTTAATTATGATGCAGTTAGCCAGGGTGGTTGTGCAAGATGTTGACAAATTGTATACCTAAACTACTTACTGGATTTCAGTGGCACTGGATGTCCACTGTGTATGCTACTTTCTCAGAAAAATTCCAATTATGTTATTATGCAAAGGAATTCATCATTAGCCTAAGCATTAAATGTCCTAGAATTGTCCTATATAGGTTCTTTTTTCATGGTTTTAAGTTTATGTAAGATGTTCTTATTTAATCCTTTGTTTTGCATCTAACCTCAACATTCTAGAGAAATCATTTTAAGTGGTAATAATCATGATCTTAATAATTATTTGAAGCTAAACTTTCTTCCCTGAACATTTTGAAATTCTTTGAAAACATCTCTTTTTCAGATTCTGTGCTTCATATTCATTTATATTACCTCTTTTCCCCACAAACAAATAACTTTCTTCAATGAATTGCATGATATTTTCAAAAGTCCACTAATGACCACTATTTAATAGAAAAATCTGTGGGCTGGAATCGTTAAGGAATCATATCCTTTCTTCCCAGGTTGAACACTCATCAGACACACAATGGGAGAGAATCATGTTCCTTAGTTCATTTCATCTCTCTCGTCTTAGATTGGAGATAAAAGTAGAACAAATAATCATGTTTTGGACCATGCCTTACACTCATATAAACCATTTCTCTGTCTCTACTCCATCTCCCTCTTTCTCCTTTCTGCTTTCATTTCAGACAGTTCAGAATTGGTTCAGACCACATTAGAATACCAATTCAAATCTTTTTCTTTCCTTTCAGTCCTGTGAATTAGTTTAAGCAACCTTCCTTCTTATCAGCTTATACTGAAGCTTGAGTGTCCAGGGCACTGATCCCAAGAAACATGTCCATTTTGAATGTGTTTTCCTCTGGTTTTCTTTCTCATCATGTTTGCCTTGGATGATTAAAGTGAGGAGAAAGGAATTGGTTGGCATGTGTATCTTCATCTGTGATCAGAGACTCCACCCTTCCTCACTCAATCCCCTGACATGTTAGGGTCTCAGGAGTCTTGCAGAAACCCAACTGTGAAAGGTTGGGAAATACAGTATCGATTAGTCCAAGCGGACTCAAGTGAAGTAAAAACACTGATTTTGAAGAAATGCTTTCTAAAAGGAGTTAGAGGGTGACTTCCCAAAAGAACACAATGAAAATCATTGATTTAAAATATTCTTCAACAAATAAAGGAGACAGACTTGAAGGTCTCTTGTTTCCAATCAATTTAAACTCTATTTTTCAATAAGAGTAGGGATTAGGTAGAATTTTTTAAAATGCCACCATTGTTTCCCAGACTTAGCCATGGATGGAATAAGAGATGGACTCTAGATGTGTCAAGAGAGCATAGTCAATGCCATCCCCTTGGAAGATACTTAAGATGTGTTCATCAGTGATTTGAATTCCTTGGCCTACAATTCAATAATATTAGAAATTTCACTATTAAAATCCCATTCTTGGACTTCAGCCTTTGCATTGTGTCGGAGCCAAATGCCCTTAGGAGGACTCATAGAATAAACCTTCTCAGTGGGTTGAATATGGTTATAAATGAGTTTCATATCCAATCTTGGAAGCAGGCTTTTATTTTTTCTTTAATAGAAGACTGGGTATAAAAATATGAAAACTCTGGGTGCCCGCAGAAGGATGGGAAGAGCAAGCTCAGATAACAGAAAGTAGGAATAAAAAGAGAATTGTGCTCAAGGGTCACCTGATTTCTAGCTGGTATTTTTCCTGACTTGTGGCAAATGGTATCTGTTAGGATGCTAACAATGATGCCAAGCTCTGCCACCATGAGACTCTCACCTTCCACCCTGCATCTCTGCCTTTGCTATAGTGTATGTGACTGTGGCGATGGGGGATAGGTATTTTAACTTAAAATCAGCAAAAAAAAAGTTATTTCATTTTGGGAAAGTAATTAGTATTCTAAACAATATTTAGAGAAAGTATATGCCCATGTAAATGGTGTCTGTCTGGTTACCACTTGAGTGCCGTCGACACTAAAACAGGTCATTAAAAAGCCCACTACTGAGCTTCTTCAATATCAACTGATGGATAACTGCATTAATGGAGAACATTTAATTCCAACCCATAATTAAGTTTGGCAGCCTGAAATTATTTGAGGTCAGCCTTTCTTCCTTGAACATTTTGAAATTCTTCCCAAACATCTCTGTTCCAGATTCTATGCTTCATATTCATCTATAATACTTTTTTTCCCGACAAACAAATCACTTTTTAAACAGACACAAGAAGAATCCATATTTCATTTCCCCTAGTTGATGGGTGGGAATGTCAGTTTTGAAAACACATGTTTATGAAGTTTAGAAACCAAACATATATGAGATCATCTTACTCACCCCACCCTTCACTATAGAAATGAAGAATCTAAATGCCAGTGTAACAATTCAGAGTCAACCATTATGAATTATGTATATTTCTTCTATTATAGTCATTGATTTTTTAAAAAAAGCCAAATCACCTAGTACAATACAAGGTGTGAAACAAATTTTAGAAATGTCATCTATAAACTGCTAATAATAAAAATGTACTAGAAATAAAAAGGTAATTACTGGAAAAAAAATGAAGCTCCTTTTGAATGGTTTTTTAGACATCAAACCTACAAGGCAGGCATTCTCTATCAATTCCCATCAAGTCCTTCATTACAACACCCACTTCTATTAAAGAAGGCGCAACAAACAATTTATGCCTAATCATTACATGAAAAAAGAGGTGCACCTGAAAGAGCTCAACTGATTTTTCTCAAGATCACATGGAAGGAACAGGGCAGCAAGAAACAGAAGCCAGTCTCCAGACTCTGGCCCAGTACCTTTTCCACTGAATTACCTAGATTCTTACTTTTACACCCACATTCTGTAGGTCTTCCCTGCCTTGTCTTTCAAGTTTTCAAGATGAGGACTGCCTGTAACTGTTACAGACCTTCATAACAGTTCACCCAGGAAACAGTTATAGGAATGAATAAAAAAAGTGGTAAATAAGAGGTCAACTTTATTTTCTCCAAAATATGGAGGAAATAATTTTTTATTATTCCTGTATCATTTTATTACACAACAGGCCATTGGGCTTGTTTTTCCATCAATCTTGGATTAGGCCAATTACCCTGCTAAAGGAATTATTAAGGGATGGAAAAAAATACATGTGAAATGTGATACCGGCACTCAGAATGCTCAGAATTTAGGTAAAAAGACAAGACCAATGCACATGAAACAATCAGTGAACAGTACAAGAATAAATTCCATAGGGTCTCAGAGGGGAATTCACTTTAGGTCAGCCTTTTCAGTTGTGTTCTGACTCTAGGGCTGTGAGAGAGATACTGTGAGACTCAGCTTACATTTCATATCCCTTTCAGGGCTGAAACATTCATTCCTCCAGCTTCCAGGAGTGGCGGCTGATGTTCTTAGCCGAGTCCCTCTTCAGCAGTCTCCCAGCTGGAGACTGGCCCTTCTCACTGTCAGTCACATCTCTTTTTCACGGACAGCCCATATCATATGGCTGGTTGATGTTGGAGTGGATGGTTGGGGGTAGGATAAGAAGACCCAGGCCACATATCTCATTTCTAGATCATTCTGAAGGATAATTCTAGCCTCCGAGTTCTCCTTGGGGTTAGTTACCCATTTGTAGCAATGACATCTTCATTCAACTCCGAGTTTCACCTCTCCCTTTGATCAATGCTACTGCACTCACTCCTCAACAGAAGTTGTACCTGGGAGCGATCTTCAATACATCCCATAAACAGAAATTTCTATTTCCTTGTTTCAGGAGAACCCAACCTGCACCAGGGTGACATTCTACTCCTCTCATTCTTCTTGTTCTCATATTCAAATTTCTTCTGATTTCCACCAGAGTTAACTGCACCCTCTAAACTCACCCTGGTCCCAAATTTCTCTCTGCCTCCCCTTCTTTTGCCTGCTCCCAACATCTCAATTTAGTTCAGTTTATATATGAAAGTGTTCTGTCTAGCTCTCTCATTTGCCTCCCTTGATTTATCTTAACATTTTGCATCTTCCTGTCCACATGCGTATCCCCTAATGAATAATGCAAGCTGTTTTATCCTAAACACTTTGTCAAATAGAGTCTGTCTGGCTAGGAGACTCAGCGCTCAGCAACAAACGTGGCACTGGGCAGCTGCTATATTTCCACCAGGATAGCTAATTTTAATCACATGGTATTCCTGAATCACAGGAAGATTCATAATGCTATGATAAAGTCAGAGAAGAGAATGAGAAAACTGAGCTGAACATGAGAAAGCACAGAGTACAATCAGAAGGATCAGCAGAACCAGCAAGAGGCCAGGAACAGGGTTCGTGCCTCTGATGAGTTCAAAGCACTCATTAGTTCAGAATCCTCTGCTTCACCACCACTGGTACTTTTTTAAGTACCAGACCACAGCACAAACTGGGTCTTAAGGCCGTGCCGTGCCCTGCTAAGTCGCTTCAGTCGTATCCAACTGTTTGCGACCCTACGGACTATAACACACCAGGCTCCTCTGTCCATGGGATTCTCTAGGCAAGAATACTAGAGTGGGTTGCCATGCCCTCCTCCAGGGGATCTTCCTGACCGAGGGATCAAACCCATGTCTCTTTTGTCTCCTGCATTGCCAGGTGAGTTCTTTACCTCTAGCACCACCTGGGAAGCCCTGAGTCTTAAGGCATATTGTGGGAATAGAAGCTCTATGCTTCTGAGAATTTTGCAAAACAACTTTAATTGGTGGTCTGTATGTTTTGAATGAATTGTGCATATGCTACAGGGTTTGAATTGCGGGATAGCCCCCCTCCCTAACCATTCAGCCCCACATCCGAATAGGCACATCCATATTCACCACAAGTCTGCAGCCTTCATGGGAGTTCAGGTAGGAAGCGGAGGAGGAAACAATGATCATGCTTTACTACCACGCACTTGTCCTTCTTTGCCCTTAATTCAAGTCTTCCCATATTCCTTCCCCATAGTGGCATGGTTTCCATATTGTTTCTGTGAAAAGAAGGGGCCTCAGGTTTATTCAGCACCCACTAGATAGCAGGTTTTCTGCTTCCCATATGGTGGTTTTAATGACATTTTCTGGATAGCTAGGTGTCAGCTGGCATCCTTTGAGAATGAAATCAATTAACCCAAGCCCTTTATCCTTGTACTATTCAAAGTCCAATGTTTTCCCTGGGTTTTCTGTACATGTCCAGGTACATTTTCATGGTCACCTCTGGCTCAGATCTCACTTCCTCTGAACTCTTATCATCATTCTGCTGTTAAGTACCTGGCTGTTCTCTTCCCTGTACTCCATGTTGACCCAGAGGCGGAACTCAGCACTATAAAATCCTCCAACAAAATATTTCTACAAATAGGATTTTTTGAAAAAAGTGAAGAAGCAACAAGGTTTTCTATCAAAATAATGAAAAATAGGTTTTCTATCAAAATAATGAAAAATAGTATAATATTGAATAATAAAATCTCTGTTTTTGAGTCTCTCAGCCATTCTGAGAATTATTAGCTAAGAACTTCAACTTTTTGTCTAGTTTCTCAGCATTTTTGGTTCCGGTCTTCCTCTTCATCCTCGACCTCTATTATCTATTCTGTCCTCAACTCTCCTTTTATTACTTATTACACCGAGAATTTTAGCTCTTTTTCCCTTCTTGAATCTAGACATCTGATATATTCCTAAAAGTCATTAATATTTCCCCTAAACAAAGAGTCAGTTATTCTGGGTCTTATCCTTTAACATCACAGAGTACTTGGTGTTAGTCGCTCAGTCATGTCTAATTCTGTGTGATCCCACCAGGCTCCTCTGTCCATGGAATTCTTCAGGCAGGAATACTGGAGTGGGTTGCCATTCCCTTCTCCAGAGAATCTTCCCAACCCAGGGATTGAACCCTGGTCTCCTGCATTGCAGGTAGGTTCTAAATGATCTGAGCCACCAGGGAGTAATTGGTAGAGCCTTTAAAATCCCAATCCCTGTTCCCCTACTCCCCTCTGTTCTCAGCAAGTGCAAAGAGCAGCCCAAAGATTTATTTTCCTACCAACATAAATTATGCCTCCCTGCTTGAGAAAGAAGGTGGCTTGCAGGTGTGAATGCTTTTTTTTTATTTTTTTATTTATTTATTTTTTTTTTTTGCTTTTTTTTTAAATTGATCCAACATCAGAGATAAGGATATTAACAGAGCATTCATACCAGGGCATGCCAAATAATGACCCATCCCTTTTCCACCATGCTGCTCTTCCAGAACAGATGGTGGCCAGAGGAGTCTCTATTCACTGCTAAATTAAGGAAATATGGGGTAGAAGAGGATAGAAGGGAAGAAAAGCTAGAAGAAGAAAGAGGAATTATCAATGATCTTGAAATTGAGTTTGTGATGGAAATGTTAATTTTTTAAATGTATAGTAAGAAGCAAAGAATGTGAGGAGGCAGGAGATAGAATGGTGCATTTGCTGTTAATTTGCTCCTCAACATAAAGGAGCCAGTTTGGGGAAAAACAGTTTTTATCCCAGTGATATTCTACTTTTGGCAAGGCATTTCCAAAGCAGCTTGCCAACAATGAGGATGGGCAAGTGTCTCTAGATTCTTCTTGAAATTAAATTTCATCAAAATTATTTTTTGCTTCCCTGAACTTTTTTTCATTGGCCTTTATTTTTCCCTTTGTGTCTGAATTTCCATAATAAACAAACAAACCTCTTGGGGCTTTATAATTAGCATCTTTTAAAAAATACATATATTTACTGACTAACATGAATCTTTCTTTTCTACAAAATCTCCAATAAAATCAGAAGTTAAAGGGACTGAGAAGTTACAAAACAATGTATTGGTCTGATGATTTCAATTATGGAAGGCATTCTGAAATCATGTATTTTTAGATCTCAGTAAACCCCACAGTACATGATGCTAAATTGCAATTTTTCATGAAGCCCACTTTGTGTTGTACTCACCCCTCTACATCCAGAACTTAGTCTTATCCTTAAACCAAAGATAATAAAGTTCTGATTTGACCTGACCTGTGTGTGGCTGAGCCTGTGTGGGACCCAGTCTTTAGTGACAGCACAAAGATGGTTAACTGCTTAACTCCCCACTGAGATGTAAAAGCAGGTTATTCTTTACCTGTGAAAAAAATGAAAGTCACCTAGTCATGTCCAAGTCTTTGTGACCCCATGGACTGTAGCCCACCAGGCTCCTCTGTTCATGGGATTTCCCAGGCAAGAATCCTGGAGTGGGTAGCCATTCCCTTCTCCAGGGGCTCTTCCTAACCCAGGGATCAAACCCTGTCTCCTGCATTGCAGGCAGATTCTTTTACTGTCTGAGCTACCAGGGAAGCCCCAGGGACAAACAAATGCAGCAAGATCTACGTTGGTGATCAGCAGTACCATGCCTTATGTAGTACACACACACACACACACACACACACAAATCAAGCCTGTAATGGCTTTAGCAGAATTTAGTGTTCTCTCAGCCTCACTTTGCATTTTTTGAAATACAGCAAGATAGTTTATTTCAAGCAAGTTGCTTCTCCCTAAACTATGTCCCATGAATGTCTTCTACTTTATAAATATACTGTCCTTCAGCAGTAAATCCTCTGCTTTATATTTCTATAGAAGCAAGCTAAGTGATTGTTATATTGCATCATTCCAACCAAGCTGGAAGAAACAGAGGTTTAAAATTTTTTAAAGGCATGTGCCTTTAATTTTTTTTAAATAAAGTTTTAAAATGTATATTCCTTCAAGAGACAGAAAAATGAAAAATCTCTCCTGTAAGTGATGTGATAATAATAACTTGCTATTTTAACCTCAAGATGCCATCTGCATTTCATAATGTAATTCCCCAGTTCTGAAAGGACAGTGATGAAATGTGACCTTTACACATTCCTGTTTGATTTCTCTCTCAGTGTTCAGTCGGAAAAATAAGAAAAGCTAAATATACCTGAGCCTCTTCTGTCTTTTCTACCCAGAAATGGGTTGTCTAATTAGCTTCCCTACTCTCCCCACCAAGAAACAACCGGCATGCTTCCCCCCTTCCAGGGGTTGATGCCTGCTCCCGTTTAGAGAATTCTGAAGTGGAGGGCAATTCTTTCTTTTCACTGGCAGGAAATCCCGTAAATTGAAAAATAACAGATTTTAGATTTTCTGAGTCTTTGTCTTGGACTCCAACAAACAAATCCCCTCTGCAAGCAAATCTGACAGGAAAAATGCTGTGTTGCCTGCTTTATGGACCATGACAAGGAGAGCAATGGAGGGAGAAACAAGAACCTGGGCTCCCACCACACAACCCTCTCCTCTGGTGAGAGTCATCTTTTTTCTTTTATCTTCCTTCACAAAAAAATAAAGAGGTAAAGTTCTGGCCAGGGAAGTAATTCCACAGAACTGGAGCAAGAATACCAACTACCCCTCATGCTCCTGCTTGTTTTGAGGCCTGAAATTCAAAATTCGATTCTTTTTGGTGGGATTCTTCTCAAAAGAAATAGAAGATATCTCTTAACAGCACAATTCAGACCAGAGTAAACTCTGAAATGCAAAGAAATGATTGCTGGATAAAATGACACAGGGAGGGACTTCCCTGGGGATCCAGTGGTTAAGACTCCAGGCTTCCACTGCAGGGCTGGGGACCGACTAATTAGATCCCACATGCCAAAAAGTAAAAAAAAAAAAAAAAAAAAAGATAAAGCGAGTGTGATATTACGATTTATAATAAGAAATATATACTTGGTCCTCCTATTCCCCACTCCCCTCAACTTTTATCAAACACTCATTTAAAAAAAAAAATCCTTCAAATTTCTAAGTGAAGAGTGAAAGTGTTAGTCGCTCAGTCATATCTGACTCTTAGCGACCCCATGGATGCATGGACCCCATGGAGTCCATTAAGCTCCTCTATCCATGGAATTCTCTAGGCAAGAATATTGGAGTGGGTTACCATTCACTTCTCCAGGGGATATTCCCGACCCAGGAATCAATCTTTGCAGGCAGATTGTTTACCATTTGAGCCATCAGGGAAGCCTAGGGAAGGGTGGGGGTGGGGGGGGGGGGGGGAGGGACACTGTCTTTTGTTATGTTAATGAGATGACTTTGAGAAAGTATCTAAAGCTGGGGACTGATGGCCAGCACAGCCAACTGAGTAACTAGAGGACTGGAACTTCCAGTCCCCTCCCCTGACCACCAGGGAGAGGAGAGGGGCTGGAGATTGAGTTCAATCTACAACAGCCAATGATTTAATCAATCCTGCCTATATAATGAAGCTTCCATAAAGATCCAAGAGGAAAGGGATTCAAAGCTTCCCAGTTGGTGAACACTTGGAAACAGGAGAGGAGTGGACCTGGAGGGAGTGTGGATGATCTGTGGCCACTCCCCACACCTTGCTCTATACATGTCTCTCATCTGGTTGCTCCTGACTTATATCCTTTTATAATAATTGGTGCTCTAGTCAGTAAAATGTTTCTCTGAGTTCTGTGAGCTGCTGTAACAAAATATAATCAAACCCAAGGTGGAGATTGTGCGAACCTCTGATTTACAGCCAGTTAGTCATGAGTACAGGTAACAACCTGGTCTTGCAGCTGGCATCTGAAGTGGGGAAGGGGACATCTTATAGACCTGAACACTTAACCTATGGAATCTGATGCTGTCTCTGGATAAACAGTGTCAGAATTGAGTTGTGTTGTAGCACACTCAGCTAGTGTCCAGAATATTGTTTGTTGTATGTGCTGGGGAGCCTTCCAGTCCCCTCCCACCATACACACACATTGGAATTAAGTCCCAGGACCCAAAGGGGGTTAGATGTGTGGTTCTTAAACAGGCTTGATCTCTAAAAACAACTCTAAAACAAATCAGCTTTCCTGGTCTCAATTCTTTATCTGACCCCATGGACTATAGCCTGCCAGGCTCCTCTGTCCAAGGGATTCTCCAGGCAAGAATACTGAAGTGGGTTGCCATTCCCTTCTCCAGGGATCTTCCTTACTCAGAGATCAAACTTGGGTCTCCTGCATTGAAGGCAGATTCTTTACCATCTGAGCCACCAAGGAAGTCCCACCTGTGAAACAGAGATATTAGATATTCCTATCCCAGGTGGCTCTTGTGAAAACTGATGTCAAGTATTTATTTTGGAACCTGATACATAAAACATTTCATTATATTTTAATAACTATTTCTATTCTTGACATTAAGGGATTTTTTTTTCCTGTAAGAAGTACAGAAGTATACACAGACTTGAATTGAATGCATTGCTTTTAAATTCAATTCAACATGATTTTACACAGCCTACTCCACGCAAAAGGCACTTATCAGGCAAAGTCTTCAAGACACTCCCATTACAGAACACCCTTGGCATTTGAGGATTTAACGTCTCCTGAATCTCCTCTTCACTAACCACCATGAAGGTTAGAGACGTGGCAAATTTTTCTGAGCTATAAGTGTGAGTAGGATAAGGTCAACGTGTGCACTCAGTCATGTCCAACTCTTTGCGACCCCATGGAATAGCCCGCCCGGCTCCTCCATCCATGGGATTCTCCAGGCAAGAATACTGAAGTGGGTTGTCATGCCCTCCGCCAGGGGATCTTCTTAACCCAGGAATCAAACATGAGTCTCCTGTGTCTTCTACATTGGCAGGCAGAATCTTTACCGCTGAGCCAAGGGGAAGCTCAGTATACGGTCAATAAGTTGGTTGCTCCAGAAAGAGCCACTGAATTAATGATAGCCTAGTCAAGTGCCCCATCACTATCTCTAAGTGTGTGGTTGTAGTCTTCTTCTTGAATTATATATACTCTGAGTGTCGTGGCCAACTCTTTGACCCCATGGACTGTAGCCTACCAGGCTCCTCTGTCCATAGGATTTTCCAGCAAGAGTACTGGAGTGGGTTGCCATTCCCTTCTCCAGGGAATCTTTCCGACCCAGGGATCGAACCCAGATCTTCCACATTGCAGGCAGATGCTTTACTATCTGAACCACCAGGGAAGCAGGTGATCAAAATGTGGGGATTTTTGAATATCTTGCAATAGATAGTTAATATCAAGTAAAAGTCTTGGCAGTTCAAATCCCTTAATTGGGAAGGGTCTTAGTGAAGCATTATTTCTCTGGTCACCCTCTTGCCTTTGGATAGAAGAGCTCTATATGCCAACTAGGACAGATATAATTATCTTTTCTTGTTCTGAAGCTTTCTAAGGATGGACACTTCCCAGATACTCTCTATAGCTGCTTCCAGCATCTTCTCACTCATTACAGTCAAGATGTTGTTCCTTATGTCCAATTTAAACTTTGCTTCTTTCTTCAAGTTAAGAGTTTCTCAGAAGAGGCATAAAATCCATGTTCTCTTCTTATTTTCAATGAGCACCTAACACAGCACTTTAAGTAATATCTTGCATGCAAATAGGTTGAATGTGATTTAAACCAGTTAATGGATCAAATGCTTTTGTAAACCTGAAGACATTAATCAAGCTACTCTTTAACCTTTACAAAGTTTAACTCTGGACTAAATAATATTAATTGCTAATACATTTCATGCTAGGACCCATTTTGCCAAGTATTAATGCCTCCTAATCTTCAAAACTTATCTAGTTTAAATGTTATCAGAAATAACAGTGTTTTATGATCTAATTGATTTAGTGACCTAACTACCACACATAGACCCTGAAGTTAGTCTACCTGGGTGCAAAGCACAGCTCTATCATTTACTAGTTGTACAGCTTTGGGCAAGTTTTTTTTTTTTTTTAACTTTTCTATCTATGCCTCAGTTTCTTTATCTGTAAATTGAGATAATAATGATACACCCCTCATATGGCTGCATTATGGATTAAGTGGATTAATATTTGTAAAATGCTTAGAGTGGTACCTGCTTTGTAGAAGTACTCAGTAAGTATTATTATTATTAAGACTCCAAGGTCCATCTAGTCAAGGCTATGGTTTTTCCAGTGGTCGTGTATGGATGTGAGAGTTGGACTGTGAAGAAAGCTGAGTGCCGAAGAATTGATGCTTTTGAACTGTGGTGTTGGAGAAGACTCTTGAGAGTCCTTTAGACTGCAAGGAGATCCAACCTGTTCATTCTGAAGATCAGCCCTGGGATTTCTTTGGAAGGAATAATGCTAAAGCTGAAACTCCAGTACTTTGGCCACCTCATGCGAAGAGTTGATTCATTGGAAAAGACTCTGATGCTGGGAGGGATTGGAGGCAGGAGGAGAAGGGGATGACCGAGGATGAGATGGCTGGATGGCATCACCGACTCGATGGATGTGAGTTTGAGCGAACTCCTGGAGATGGTGATGACAGGGAGGCCTGGCGTGCTGTGATTCATGGGGTCGCAAAGAGTCGGACACAGCTGAGCGACTGAACTGAACTGAACTGAAGACTCCAAGATGATTTTCTAGGCCTTAAGATTCACATCTGATTAGTCTTGGTAATACTATATTTATAAACTTCTTTGTACTATTTTCCCTATGTGGAATAATCATCACCTTCCTACCTATTCTCCTCTTGAACATCTCAGCTTGGTAGTACTTTCTCTGTGATGTCATAAGTTAAGAGCTCATCATTAGGGCCCTTTTTTAGTGTTAATTGTGGTCAATAATGACCCCATGAAGATTGTTATCTTTTAATAACCTACTCTCTCAATGATATTCTTGGCTGTTCCTTGAATGAATAAAGTAAATCCTACAATTTTTAATAACACTTTCCAATTCCTAGCAAATCTCTTTGCTCTTATAATACTCTTGATAAACAAAGGTGAGTTGATAGATGATATTTTTATCTGTTTGATTATCTCTAACTTTAGTATAAAAACTCTTATTAGGTTATCTACTCTACGTTACGTCCATTGTTGAAGTTCATATAAGGTGCCTATAACAGTGACTGGTATATAATATGTGTTCAGTGAAGGAAGGGGAAGGAGAAGTGAAGAGGGAGGAAAAGGAAAACGAGAAAGAAGAAAATAACTGATATTTTCCCCAAATCAGACAGCATATTATCTCATTAAGCCTTTAATGACTTAAGAAGAAAATATAATTTATCCCCGTTTTAAAGATGAAGAAATTCAGGTCTTGAGTAGCATGCGGGTGATCATAAATCCTGGCTTTCCCAAGACAGTGTCAGTTTACACTTCTTGATCCAGGTATTATTAATAGTGCTCCTTTTCATTCTCAATGGTTCATGTTTGGACAATCAACTATATGATTATTCTAGAGTTAAAAATACTAAGGTAACAGGGCCTGTAAGTGCAGGGGCTGCAAATAAAACATGTCAACTCCAGAACCCTCATTGTCTCGGCTAAGCTCATGGAAAACCACATAACCCATTTCTTTCACAGACCAGGATGTAACACAAAATGTGAAAGTTAGAGAGGTATGGGGGACACAGGTTGAAATTTTAAAATGTGAGATGTCTCAGAGTGAGCACCAAGAGAATATGATCAGGAGGAAAGGTGTGAGAAACTCTTTCCATTTTTTTTTTTCTGTCAGATGTCACAGAATAGTTTCACAATTAGAGGTAGTACTGTGAATTTCAACTGCCTGATGAAAATCCCAGCACTGAACAAAAATATCATCATATTTGATTATGCAAGATGTGAATTAATGTTATTCTTGATATACTAGCATTAAAGCAGGAGAAATTCATTACCAGCCTAAGAGATAACAGTAAAACAATAAAAACACCAGTATTTAACATTCATAATAGTTTACAGTTTTACATCACATATACAGAGCACATATTTATATATGATTTAATCTCTTTTGATTCTTCCTGCTCCCTGAAATAAGTAGAACAGACACTATTATTTCCATTTTACGTGGAACCGAGAATCAAAGGGCTTAAGTAAGTCATGAAATTCATACTTGAGAGTATAAATTAGAATACAATCTCATCCTGACATTTTAAAGTGATTTAAATTATTTAAATATAACTTGACAGAAGCATATTCAAGGGGAATGTACTTAAGGAGAAAAACCAAAATTATGTACACCAGATGGGGAGTGTCTGGACTCAAAAAATTGCCAGTGTGCTGCCCACTAGACACTGATTTTAACTATGCAATTCATCAGGTTATTAAAACTGTAAGATGTTATTGCCACCTGGCCCCATCAGCATAGATACTAAGCCTTCAGACAATGGAAGTGAATTTGTGGATTTCACATTTTGGGCTACAGAATGTTGAGTATCACTGTCAGATAAAGCACAATTCTTTCTGAGTGCGGAGCGGACAGCACAAATGCTGGGTCAGTACATCTCACTCTGCAACTGTGCTGAACTCTTTTGTATTGGTTCCCAAAGTAAGGAAACTGCTGATTCTGGGAAAGTATGAAGTAAGTTCTGTTTCCTCACTTTTCTCCTATTCTTTTCTAATCTTTCTCTTAAGCAAACCTGTTCTGTCATTCAATCATTCATTCACACATTGGTGCAAATACAAGAAATAAAAACTAGCATGATTAGTGCCTGTCTGGGAGTTATTTGCCTTTCATCAGGAATCAAAACAGAGGATATAGAGATCTGATGACAGTATTTCAAGCAGGTAGCTTCTGAAACCACCTTCCATAGCTGTTCCCTACTGAACTACTGAAAGAGTCCCACATTTCCACTCAAAACTAAACCTCCGCTCAGTGAGATTGAATAATATTGAAAAAGAATAGTGGTATTTGTTTGGTTTGAAGTTGGGCTCACATATCTCTGTCCATTCTGCAGAAGCCAAAGTACAAATCCTTTAAAATGTGTGAAAGCTCTATGGTAATGAGGCAAAAAAGATCTTCATGACCCAGATAATCACAATGGTGTGATCAATCACCTAGAGCCAGACATCTTGGAATGTGAAGTCAAGTGGGCTTTAGGAAGCATCACTACAAACAAAGCTAGTGGAGGTGATGGAATTCCAGTTGAGCTATTTCAAATCCTAAAAGATGATGCTATGAAAGTGTTGCACTCAATATGCCAGCAAATTTGGAAAGCTCAGCAGTGGCCACAGAACTGGAAAAGGTCAGTTTTCATTCCAATCCCAAAGAAAGGCAATGCAAAAAAATGCTCAAACTACTGCACAATTGCACTCATCTCATATGCTAGTAATGTAATGCTCAAAATTCTCCAAGCCAGGCTTCAGCAATACGTGAACCGTGAACTTCCAGATGTTCAAGTTGGTTTTAGAAAAGGCAGAGGAACCAGAGATCAAATCGCCAACATTCATTGGATCATCAAAAAAGCAAGAGAGTTCCAGAAAATCATCTATTTCTGCTTTATTAACTATGCCAAAGCCTTTGACTGTGTGGATCACAATAAACTGTGAAAAATTCTTCAAAAGATGGGAATACCAAACCACCTGACCCACCTCTTGAAAAACCTGTCAGGAAACAACAGTTAGAACTGGACATGGAGCAACACACTGGTTCCAAAAAGGAAAAGAAGTATGTGAAGGCTGTATATTGTCACCCTGCTTATTTAACTTCTATGCAGAGCACATCATGAGAAATGCTGGGTTGGATGAAGCACAAGCTGGAATCAAGATTGCCAGGAGAAATATCAATAACCTCAGATATGCAGATAACACCACCCTTATGGCAGAAAGTGAAGAACGAAAGAGCCTTTGATGAAAGTAAGAGAGGAGCAAAAAAGTTGGCTTAAAGCTCAAAATTCAGAAAACTAAGATCATGGCATCCGGCCCCATCACGTCATGGTAAATAGATGGGGAAACAGTGGCTGACTTTATTTTTGGGGACTCCAAAATCACTGCAGATGGTGACTGCAGCCATGAAATTAAAAGATGCATATTCCTTGGAAGGAAAGTTATGACCAACCTAGACAACATATTAAAAAGCAGAGACATTACTTTGCCAACAAAGGTCCATCTAGTCGAGGTTATTGTTTTTCCAGTAGTTATGTGTGGATGTGAGAGTTGGACTGTAGAGAAACCTGAGCACCAAAGAATTGATGCTTTTGAACTGTGGCATTGTAGAAGACTCTTGAGAGTCCCTTGGACTGCAAGGAAATCCAATCAGTCCATCCTAAAGGAGATCAGTCCTGGGTGTTCATTGGAGGGACTGATGCTGAAGCTGAAACTCCAATACTTTGGCCACCTGATGTGAAGAGCTGACTCATTTGAAAAGACCCTGATGCAGCAAAGGATTGAGGGCAGGAGAAGAAGGGGACGACAGAGGATGAGATGTTTGGATGGCATCACCGACTCAATGGACATGAGTTTGGGTAGACTCCGGGAGTTGGTGATGGACAGGAAGGCTGGCGTGCTGCAGTCCATGGGGCTGCAAAGAGTTGGTCATGACTGAGCGACTGAACTGAAACTGAATGAGGCAAAACTAATTCAGCAAGTTATGCTTATGTCCTATGACAGGGATTTTGAACACAGTAGGGCAGATGCCTGTAATATCTCAAAAGTCTTTCCCTTCCACAATTTCAGAGAAGCAGGTTATGAAGTTCTCTTCATCCTTCATGATAGCACAGCTTGTAGGGGTGTTTCCCAAAGTAAGGTAGACATGGATATAGGAGATAAGCACCAATAACCCACCAAAAACTGGATATGACTTTCCAGTTTTGTGAGTATCTTTTACTCTTCAAACTTTTCATCCTGTCCTCCTCCTTCTATTTGCAACTTTGAAATGTCTGAAAATCAGTTCCCACCACATTTAGCCAAAAGTTTTCAGCTGACCAACATGAATCTTCATAGTGAATCTTCTTTGTCTCCTCTCATCAGCCTCAACTCCATGGTCAGTTTGAACTAGGATTTTTGTTCTCTAGATTATTCTTTTGGGATGTGCTGAATTGTGTGTGTGTGTGTGTGTGTGTTGCAGGTGGGGGCGAGCAGAAAAGTGGCGATGTCAGTGGGAAAAAATCTCTTATCTCCATTTAATGTGGTAGTTGATTTAACACATTTGCTGGTTATGACAAATGACTGTGTGGGTGTGGAAGTTTCAGACAAAAGTTGATGTTTGAAAGCAAATATTCATGTTTAGGATAAGGATACATTTACAGCAAATATGACTAGATAAGAAATAGATATTATATGCTTCCTTAGTAAATATATGTTTCTGAATTAGGTATATCATTTACTTCATATTTTCAAATTTGATTAACTTCCTTGGTTATCATTTAAAATTTAATTTGGCTCCTCCAAAATCACCCCAAATGCCAGAGAAAACCTTTTTCATACGCTTCCTTTTATGTTTTATTTTTCTTCTATTTAAATGCTATTCACTTTGTAGTCATCAATCCAGTTATTCTTTGTAATTTCTTAAATGTTTCCAGAAATATTGAAAGTCCAGGTACCAACATACAGATTACATTTTGAAAAATGAATTCACTAATTTTTAAAGACAATGAATACTTAAGTGTGTATACATATATATGCATATATATGTATTTTGAGATTTGTTATGAAAAGATTTTGTGTCTCTAAAACTGGCTGTGCCACCTGATAAAGTTGTTTCTATGGAAATGGCTCATGATTCACGATCAACATAAAAGAAAATTACATATGAAAGTATAAGGTAGACCTGACAGAGGAAATATTAATTTCTGAATTAGAAAATTTAAATGCTGAATTTAAATTTAAATTATTACTAACACTATTTTATGTCTAGAAAAATTCTTTTATAATCCTAATAAATGTTATTAAGTCTCTATTAAATGCTAAGAACTATATACAGAGCATAAACAGTATAATCCTAAACTTCCTGTAGCTAACATAGGTAGGAGGAGGAGGGTAGGAGGTGGAAGACAAGGCTAATAAAAACTGTATATGAACTGAAAGAAAATCATTATGTTATATTGGGTCTTTTGTCTTTTCAGAGTCTCAGACTTTTCAGAGGTTTGCTTCTATGCCCCAGACATTCTTCCTCCAGTAGATTCCTCTTCCGTGTGGCTACAGACAAGACTATAGAAGAAAGATGATTTCTTATGGATTCTGAAGTAGATTCAGATGCATTTGTGTAGAAAGAGATTACAGGTGGGAGAAGGGAAAAATGATGGCATCTGACATGAGAAAATGTTCTAGGCACAGGTAGGATTTCAAATAAATGTCACTGAACTGTCTCTATGGAAACCACAAAGGGGTTTCTCTTGACTAGAGAATTGAATAGTGTTCTCTTGAAAATAATAGATCGAAAAAAAAAAAAAACAACCTCCCCATGAGTCACAGAGGGTTAGAGTAGGCAGAGACCCTGAACTTTCAACAAATCTATTCCTCTACCTTCAGGAAGGTTCCCAAATAAACCTTCTCATTCAGACAGGATTCTCTCTTAGCAACTTCCCTGATGAATCCATTCAGCAACCAGAACAAGACTCTGGGCCTCTAACTCTCTGGTTGCATCCCAAGGGCCTTAACCCATACTCTTTCCACTGCGGTAGGGATTGCTAACAGCTACCTTCTGTCTGAACCCTCTTCTGTTTAAGTCTATTTTTCTATCTGCTTCTCTACCTTCTTTCTCTGAACTCAATGACACAATCTATGAATACACCTTTGCTTAAATAGGTATCCACTTGCCAGGAGACCATTTGTGGGGATAGGGCTCTGTTGAAACGTTGTTTCAACAAGATTGTTTAAAATCAACCCCACCAAACCATTCAAATGTTTCTGCTCTTCTGAAAAGCTCCTGGGAGTCACTTTTGAATTTTCTGGCAGCTAAGCTTCACTTCTGCTGGCCCCACTTGTGCTGTCTATTATACCCCGTCTCATTTCAGTGCCAAATGCACTTTCTACAAGAACTCACACTGCTTTCATGTGATTTCCCATGGAAACACAGTGTTCCGGAAGGACTCTGAATCATTCCAGGGACTCGATGGAGAAGACAGCAGATGCTGTGTAAGTGAATTCCGCACAAATCTTTTTTTCCCCCACCTATAGGGTTTATAAAAGCAAACGAAATAGCATACAAAGGTCACTTCTTTAGGGCATTTTGAAAAGTAAGTTCTCAATCTTATCAGGGTCTGGGTCCTCCTAGATAAAGAACAATGTTGCTACAGATTAAAGTTGACTGCACTGAACATTCTCTCTTTGGCCAGCACCTTTTCTCCAAATCTCTAACCAGGTCATTTCAGCCACCACATGTATAGGCTCAGAAACTTTCCATGTAGAACTTGCCTTCTTTGTGAACTGAACAGGAAGGGTCACCAAGAAGCTAGTTTTTTTCAGGGTAGGCCAACCTCCAAGATATTCTACCTCTATATTTCCACAAGAGGGACTTCCCAGGTGGCTCAGGAGTAAAGAAGCAGACTACCAAGGAAGGAGACGCAGGAGACTCGAGTTTGATCTCTGGGTTGGGAAGATCCCCTGGAAGAGGAAATGCAACCCACTCCAATATTCTTGCCTGAGAAATTCCAAGGACAGAGGAGCCTGGTGGGCTATAGTCCATGAAATTGCAAAGAGGGAGACACGACTTAGTGACTTAGCACGTTCCCACGGTATCTTGTAACAACATGCTCTGATATTTTTTCTAAAAGAATCTGTAAAGACTTCTACTTTAGTGAACAAGATAGCTGGTACTTCCTTTCCTGTTTCCCTCCCTGGGCAGATGGTGCCATATGTGCCCATCATTCAATATGGAAGCCACAAGGGCATCTTAGGCTCACTGCCTCTCTAACTTCCAATATCTAACCAGTCACAAAATCCCTCTGATTGACTTCTTTGAATCTTTTTTTCTCTTCCTTTCCATTCCTAAAGCTACTGTTTTATTTGAGACATTTATCATCTCATATGAAGTTTAAAACACCCTCTAATGCTTCTTAATTAGAAATGTTTGCCCCTGTTTTAGCCTTCTCTGCTTTACTCTCCACGAAGCCATCAAAATGATCTATCTGAAAATAAAATGTAGCTTTCTGTTGAAATCTGTAGCAGGTTTCCTCTGTTTCAGACTTAGGACTCATTTCCTTAATGCACACATTCCATCATTTCTCTCTGTTTCTCTGTCTGTCTAACTCTGTCTCTTTCTCTCTCTCTCTCTCTGTGGTTTTAAAGTGAAAATGTAAACCGTGTATAAGTTTTAAAAGTCAAACAATTCAAAGGGGCATATAAAGAACGCTAAGTATCCCTCCAAGTCATACTCCTAGTGCTGGTTCCACTTCCAAGAGGCAGACACTGTTACTGTCCTGAGCATTCTTCCAGAAGGGGTCAGTGCATATACTACACACACACACACACACACACACACACACACACACACATACACACACATTTCTAAAGAGGCTTCTTTTTACAGAAGTGAGAACATTCAATAACACTGTCCTACATCTTGCTTTGAGTATCCTATTTTATCTCTTGACAATCTTCCCTGTGCCCTTTAAGTTCTCACAATAGTGAATGGCCTGTAGTTCCCAGAACACTTCATGCTGTTTGCAGACACACTTGCCAATGCTTATGCCCTTCCTTTTGCTTGAAAAGTATTTCTTCTCATTTGCAGCCTACACAGGCCACTCATTACTAGTCCTCTTTAGGATTCACCCCAAGTATTAACCCTTCACCATTCCTTAGAAACTACTTCTCCATGCTTCCATAGGACACGGACATGCACATCTCTATCACAGCCCCTACCACATTGTTTTAAAGTCACTGTTTCTGCATTCTTCTCTACACTAGAAAATATTTGAAGATATGGAACACATCTTAGTCATTTTTCCATTCCTAATACTGAGTTCATGACACGATAAAAGACTAACTGTTCTCTATGTGCTGAACCAAAACAGCCCACCATCAAGGTAACTATGAGTGTTTCAAAATCTTCCAAAAA
Source organism: Ovis aries (assembly GCF_016772045.2). NCBI lineage: Eukaryota > Metazoa > Chordata > Mammalia > Artiodactyla > Bovidae > Ovis > Ovis aries. The sequence goes on along the minus strand of NC_056059.1, from coordinate 66,344,284 downwards.
GGAAAAAAAAAATTATTTCAGGTATAGAGATCTTAGTTTGTTTGTTTTTTAAAGACTATAAACTCCACAAAGACAGAGACCTTATCTGCTTTAATCACTAAAATGGTTGAATGCGTGCTTTTGGGAAAAGGTCTTTAATCTTAAATATGCAAAGCAATGACAGTTTTATTGGGATTGTAAGAGACAAAATACACTCAGCACTCAATGGAAGTGTAGAAGAAGAAAAAAAAACTATTAGCAGAAAAACAGAGAGGAATATGAGGATTTTAAGAAAGGGATACTGAGTTCACTAAAGAAAACCTATTCATCTTTCGCTCATCTTATGACCAGTCTTTTTTTTCCTAAGTTATCACCAATGATAGGAATTAATTTAAAACCTTTCTTGAGCATTTCTGTCAAGTGCTGAGTAATAGATTGTTTTATGCTACTAACTATAACTACTTTCAACAACCAGAAGTCAAGAGACTTCATGAAATGCATGATCTTCTGAAAACAGAAGTATTCTAAAATGCAAAAAGTCAATCCTGCTATTATGAAAAATAGGATTCAGTGTTTTGAAAAAGTTCATGGGGAAATTGTATTAACATTTAATCAACTGCATTTATCTTTCCACTATCCTCAAGTATGATAATGCTCATTTGAGTTGTTAAAACTCAAATCAATTAAAAACATTTAATATCATATATTTTTCTTTTGACATGTTTTACCTTCCCTGATAATGCAAGATTTGATTCATGTGTGTTTTGAGAGTGCTATCAAGAACTTAGGGGGTCTGCCATGACAAAAACACCAAATATTTATAGAATTGATACTAAGCGATGTTCAGCTCAGGTGACATCTTGGCTTCACCTCTTGCTCCCAGACCACCTGATGGAAAGATTTTAGATGATTTGGGTAAATCCTTAGGGATACTCAGATCTTGGAAAGTAAAGTTCTCCTTCTGTTTCACATTGTGCTGAAACATTTGTTAGTTTGGCAACAGTTGAGCAAAGTTCCCAGTATGAATACAATGGACAGCACTGGATGGAAACACTTCAAATACACTCTTGGCACCAAAGTGCAATACAATATAAACCCAGCATCATTCAAATCTCATTTTGAATGCCATTGATTCAACATTTCTTGTTGTTGTCTTAGGGATGTGTTTAGGAATAAAATGGATGATTATGTCATGACCGATTAAAATAGTAATCCAAGGGGCCCCAGATTGCACACAATCATTACAGCAATGTTCCCAGGAGACATCTGGAGTTTGCAGTCGGTGGAATTCAATAAATGCTTGTTGACTGACACATCTAACAGAAGAACAAAATGGAATAAGATGAAATCTAATAGGAGAATACAGAGGAGAGGAAGAATCTGCATTTTGACAGAGTCTAAGTTTCTACAGTAGATATTTGAACTGGAAAAGATTTAGTAACTGGGTCATTTACCTTCATTTTACAGAAGAAAAACTTGAGAACTGGAGAAGTCAAGGGACTTACTCAAAGTCCCAAAGCTAAATACCAGCAATGTTTTCTCACTTGCCTCACAAATAGGAGCCAGGTTCTGGAATCAGGCTGCCTGGGTTCCTGACTCTGCCAGTGACTAGATCTGCAACTTCTGAGTTGTTACACTTATTTAACCTCTTTCAACCTAACTTTCTCCCTTCCTCAACCTCAGTGTCTCCTTCTATAATAGGGGATGGTGATTACAGAGCCTTCAACAGGCACGAGTTTGAGAAAACTCTAGGAGACAGTGAAGGACAGGGAAGCCTGATGTGCTGCAGTCCATGGGGTCACAAAGAATTGGACATAACTTAGCAACTGAACAGCAAACAACAAAATGAGTTACTAATAAAAGGATCTGATAACCATGTCTTCTACATAGGCTATTCAACAAATAGCATTCAACAAATGCCATTATTTATTTCCATCGTACTACACACTTTAATTCCTAGTCTGGCCATATATCCCTAGGAATATAGTATTTCAAATGTAACTTCAAACTTTTAAAAATCTGGATAAGTTTGCTTTGATGTGGCTTAGAGAATAAAAAGATCTGTTATCTCCAAACAGAAAGGTAAAGGGAAGTTTTCCCTCTTTGAACTTCTCTAGATGGTACAATATTGTAACCCAACACCTAAAAGTGAGACCTCGTTAATACGAGAAAAACATATTTATATCTTTAACTGCTGATATCTGTTCATGCCTTTAAATAGTACTGACCTATTTACTCTATTTGCAAAGAAATTCTGTTATAACCTCAGAAAATTTACCGACAGCAGCAAGAGTATGTTTAAGCTATTTTATAAAGCTATTGGAGGCTGTTAGTGGGGGGGAAACCCAGTTTGCAATGTTCTTTATTCTGAAAAAGAAGAGTCATTGGTGCTCTGTAAAGTTGCAGGATAGTGTTGTGCGAGTTGCTCTGCTTAGTAACATTTTCATAGCCATCATTTAAGGTTGGATGACTCATAAGTACTGACACAGCAGGACTGCGTATCAGTTTTAAGTCGAGCCCTACCAACAATGCTCTTGTCTTTATCCTGTTCCTTATCATCAATTAACTACACTAATTTTTGCTTTTGAGCACAGCTACCTGTTTGACTACCCAGAAATTAATTTGAAACTTAATTTGAAACCTTGGGAAAATACCATCCTTAAAGAAATTTAAGAGAAAATAAAAGGTTCAATTCTTAATAATGCTAGGCCTTGGAATAATGTACTGCAATCTTGCTTCTCAAAGTGCTGTCTGAAAGTGAAAGTGAAGTTGCTCAGTCGTGTCCAACTCTTGTGAGCCCATGGGCTATAGTCTACCACGCTCCTCCATCCATGGGATTTTCCAGGCAAGAGTACTGGAATGGGTTGCCATTTTCTTCTCCAGAGGATCTTCCCAACCCAGTGATCGAACCCAGGTCTCCCACATTGTAGGCAGATGCTTTACCATCTGAGCCACCAGGGAAATCCTGGTGCTGTCTATGTACCAGCAATTGACAGCATCTGGGAGTTGTTAACAATGTAGGATATCAGACCTCATCCCAGACCTCTGAATAAGAAACTGCATTTTAACATTTTGAGATCCCAGAATGGTTCAGATAAACATTAAAGAATGAGAATCACTGGCTTAGAGAAATGGGGGAGGGAGATTTCTGATAGGTGGTTACTGTTGGGTATCATCAGGAGGGTGGTAACTAGACATAAGTGAGACATAAATACAGTGTATACCAGAAACGTCTGGAATCAACTATTAAAATAACAGTGGGATTTAACAATAGAGGGTATTTCATAATAAAGATTTGTTTTTCTCTGGGGTATTCTTTAGACAATTAAACTCATTTTAGCTTTTTGAGAAGGTGTTCTTATGTCAATTTTAATGCCTATAAGAGCATTCACTGTGGCATCTATGTATGTATGAAGGAAGGAAGCAATGAACACACAATAGGTATCCAACTCTGGGAACAGCTTGGGTTGAGACCTACATTGGATTAGAGCTCAATAGATGTCAAATCTTCTGGGGGTGGCCACTCTCAGACCACCATGTCTTTCAATGGGAGACAGAGAGTTGTGTGGTTGAAGCTCCTCTTTGATGATTAGGAGCTACCTCTTTAATAAGAAGGAACCGCTAGTCATTGGAATCAAATACAAGGGTTCAACCTTTTGTTACAGGTATTTAATATCATGTTCCTTCCAATCAATGGCTCTAAGACTTGCTTATTATTATCTGTGTTTTATTGGACTTCTATTAGTAAATGTTAGTGGTTACTTAAAGGCAGTTTCTGAGGGCTACTGTCTCTTTTTGTTCCAACTGTTCTTTATTCCTCTTTGATCAGCCATTTGTGTATGTGTGTAGGTATACAATTTCGCAGAAATTGTTAAAAAAAAGGTTTTAGAGATTTAATTTAAAACATTAAATTAAATTTAATTTAATGGAAATCAGTAGCTTTTTAAAGATGACTGTTCAGAAAATAACAGTATTGTAGTTGCTATCACAAGCACAATCTATCCCATGATGCCAAAAGAAAAAGTCCTTCCTGATTTAATCAATAATATTTTTGCCTGAAAAGAAAAGTCTTGCTCTCAAATATAGATTTTTTCCCCTGCATCAGAATTATTCTTCAGAGGTTTTCCATTCACTGTTCAAAACCAACAATTCTTGATTATAGAGCTTCTTGACTAACAGGACTCTCTCTCTCTTTTTTAAATTTAGGAAAAATATTTTTAAATCCTGAAGGACATGAATCAAAAATACTCTTGATGTGACGTTAGTCTTTAATAAAACAGACAATGTTAGAAACCAATCTGGAATTATATTTCACTTAGTATAGCATATGAAAAGAATAAAAGTTAAAAGAACCTAGTTTTCAAAACAGAACATAGTTTTCAAAAGCATTAATATAATGGACAGTTATGCCATTTTCCCAGTTGTGGAAATGGGTGGGTGATAATGGTAATGAATAAAAAATATAAAAATGAGTAATGTTTTAGCAATGGATTTTAATCTGAATTTTCTTTAAAACTATTTTCATTATATGCAATATCCATTCTTATTTGTTGTTAATTTTGTTGAAAATTCCCTATTAAATAATCTCAGAAGTTATTGCCTATTAGGGTTCTGAAACATGCTAATAAATATAAAAGCAATAAGTCTTATTGCTCATTGACTTTTCAACTCTACTGTCTTGTCTAAAAATCAAAACACATCATAGACAGTGCTCTTAATCAGGGCTAACTACTCAGATTGTGTTTCTATAGAACGCTTGATCGTACACTCCTCCTTGTTTCCATTTTTCTTTTTTTTTTTTTGGAGTTATTTGCAATCTATGAATTTCAATGCTTTGTCATTGATGACAGAAGAAAAATTAAGTAAATGAAGGTTTATTTTTCTATGTTCAGTGGTTTCTATTTTCCTATCATGTCTCTAACACCATTGTGGAAAGGTAATGGGTAATTTGGTAGAATGTATTTTTTAAGGGTTTATCTGTTGGGTGAATATTTTTAAAAAATCAAGTACATACACACATGGTACAGTGAATAAATAGATTTTCTTAAAATATTATTCCATAATAAAGAGCTATTTCCAATGGTAAAGCAATTAAATTCAATATTTTTTTTTCTGAGCCTCTGTACAAATTCCACTGAACAATTGATTATACAGACCTTTTTTGTTATGGTGGTTGTTTTGGTTAAATAGCAACTTCCTATTCATTTCAGTTTTGTTTGTTTTTAAACTGAAAAGTTGTTTGTAAACATAGTTAACAAAATTACACACTTGAAAAATTCTGAAAAGCATAGTACTCTGAAAAGCAGACCGCTACCAAAGACATTGTTTGCCTTTTAAGCTTTCCCAATCTTCTCCTATTTTATAAATTATCTGTGTGGGTACTTACAAGGTGCCAAATAAATGACCGAAAAGGAAAATATTTTCATCATTTACCTACCTGATACAAACAGCTTGTTAAACTAATTCACTGCCTAGTTTATCCAGTCACAATGACATGGATTGGGTATGGTTTGTATATGTGCCGATGTTATTACATTCCCCAGTGTCTGTAAATAGTTCCTTTGGGGTGCTTTCTAGCAGGGACATGTATATGAGAGAATATTATAAATGCGGCTATTAAAAACCTTTTTCAAGTCAGAGAATATTCATTGTGCATTGATATTTCAAAATTGTCTTTCTAATACCACCATCAGATGAAAATACTCTTTAAAATAAGCTACTTAAAGCAGGGGAAGGTACAACTATAAAATACAAAATGTAATAGTCACACTTTTTAATCTACTCCAACTCAATATATTTTAAATATATGTATTTCTTCCCTGACATACCCTAAAAAAAGAAATTCTTAAGCCTTAACATGCTAAAATAAAATGACACAATAGTAATGAAATGGAATGAACTGGCAATTCATTTATCCTATCACTCTATAGCCTTTACAGCTTCACGGTGATAAAATTCCCAAGGCTTTAGTCTTTAAATTATTAAAGCTATCTACATTTCCACTGCCACAATACATTTTTTTTTCCCGTAAGTGGAATGAAAATGGCATTTTTCTCAGGTAGATCTAGCTGTTCGCTGGGTGGTTTGTTCTAGAAAAGCAACAGGCTTTTCCCCCTGCCTTATAAGAAGCAACAGTTAGAAACTCTAACTAGAAAACGGCTACCCCACAGTGGTTGGAAACAGCCAATAGAGAAAGAGACACTATGATTTCAATCGATGTTGAAACAGCTTCAGAAGGAAGGAGGAAATATGAAATAAAAGAATGTTAACTCCGCAATTAAAAGATTGCTCTAGGTTCACTACACGTTACTATGGCCCTCTCCCTTGCTCTCTCCCTTTTCCACCGTAACTGATCATCAGGCTTTCCTCCGCATGCTTCGGTGTCTAAGGCAAAACAAAGCAATTACTCGAACCGTTCGATTTCAACTTAAGCTCGCAAGATGCAGCAAGACAAATTCATCAACCCCCACGTGGGAACAATACAAGCCTCTCCCCAGAAGCTGGCTTGAGTACTTTCGTGTTAGCTAGCCAGCAGGGACCGTGGTCTCAGCCTGTTGCTCCTGCCACTCCGTGTGCGAGGGCCTGGAAAGGGAGAGGACACTAGGAAACCTCATGTTTGTGCTTGGGTGCTTGGTGGCGGGCCCTGGGGGGTCTGGCTTGTCCGCTGCGGGGATCGCGACTGGCGAGGAGGTGGCTGCGGACCACGGTGCGGGGGCCCGCGGGTGCAGGCCACCCGGCTGCCGGCAGATGGTGCCCTGCGCCTCGCAACACCCAAGGAAACCCAGCGAAAGTACCGCTGACTCCGCCCCACCCGCTCCGCCGGCGCCACAGTCACCCGTCCTTTCCCAAATAGTGCGGAGCACGTTTCCTCCTGAACACCCGCAGTAGCTCGTGTGTGTGTTGAAAATACAAACCAGGGCCAGCAGGGCGTGTGTGCCAGAGTAGGGAGCGCTCTTGGAGCGGGATCCCTGGGCTGGGGCGAGGTGACCGCCAACCAAACGCAGAGGGCACGGGGACCGGTCCGTTTCGCATCTGCGTAAGCGCGGCCGCCGGGCCAGTAGCGGGGCCACTCACCATGTTCACTTCGGAGACCATGTCTATGCTGGCGACATCGATCCTCATCCCGACATCCACGGGGGGCCCTGCGGGGGACAGGGGCACATTGTGGACACAATCTCAGAGCGGCCACAGGCTGGGGAGGGGCAGAGGGCTTCCCTGCGCTTACTACATTCTGAATGGGTTCCCACCACCCCCATCCCTCCACCCCGTTGCAGGGTACAGCCTGAGAGAACAGGTGTGGGCACACGCATGATGCAGTGACTATGCAGAGGGTGTGTGGAGCCGCGAAAGGTCGGCTTTGCCTGGGGTTCATCCACCTGAGCCTAGGGGTCCGGCGTGTGTGTGAATGTGAGTGTGTGTGCGCGCGCGCGCGTGTTTGGCCAGAGCATAGGGCGTAGTGCACGCTTATGAAAATGACACGCTTCTCCTTCTAATTTTTTTGACATGTATCTTCGACAGGAAAGGAGAACAAGATATGGGTTACAGGTTGAAAAAAAAAAAAAAGATGAAGCATTACCTCCAAAGTCCGGCCGCAAGCGAATGTCATATCCTTTAAGCAATCTGTCCACTGTCTCTTTCACGTATGACATGTTGCTGGGCTCGTTGGCGCTGAAGGGAAGAAGTAGGGACTGGATTCAGAATGAGCACAAACTGCAACCAGACATAAAAATAGGCAGGCACACCTACACCCCCCACCCCTCCTAAATAACGAGCTACATGATCCAGCAAGCATGTAAAAAGAAAACACCTAGGGAAAAAAAAGAGACATTCAACAACAGCTGCTCACCTGTGTGCACAACAGACCATGGCAATCATCACAGGGAAAGAGAGAAGTCCCAAACTCTCTCGATTTTGTACTGTCCACATTACTAACTCTGATTAAAGAATTGTCTTTTCTGCGAAGATTCAAGGAATGCAACTTAGTCGGCGGCAGGGCAGTAATTCCCGAATGGACCTGCGCATGCGCAGAGGGTGCTCACTACCAAAAGACACCTTGTGCCTTGCAAACAATATTCCTAGTGGAACAGGCAACAGATTTCAATTCCTTTAAAGTTCCTGTTTGTGGTGCTCCGCGTTCTCCGATAGTAAAAGATATCCTGCTGTTTCTTTGCTTCGGATCCTACGTGCATATGAATAAGAATCTCTCTTTGTGCATTGGAGGTTGCTATGTTCATTTCCTTTCTGCCTCCAAACCGGTTTTTTTTTTACTCAATTCCCAGGGATCTGGTTTAGGCTGCCTGTGATTGGCATATTTCGTTGACAGTCACGGTAATCTTAGAACTGGGCGTCTGGAGGCGAGGTGGTTCTCTGTGTGCGTGTGTGTGAGTGATGGGGTGAGGGGAGTAAAGGGGACGAAGTGGAGAGGGAGAGCCAGAGAAAGAAACTCAGGCTTATTTGTTCAGGTTCTCTTGAAAGGCTTCTTAGGATGTCTGGCTTAGTGTCCTCTTTCTCTTTTCCAGGAGGAGGAAGAGGAGCTGGTCGACTTTTGCAGTTGCTCTCCCCACTTGTCTTCCCTCCCCCTTTCGTGTCTCACCAGGCAAGAGAGGTGAGAGAAGCCGGCCATGAGGCGGCACCTTGGACAGGAAATTCTTTTTCCAGAGTCATTGGTCGCATTTTCCTCTAGGTTCTAGTAAAGAAAATATATTTTTTTATTGCCAAGTGTTAAGCTTGTGTCAGTAACCCAAAATAGGACCCTGAAACACCGAGAGAGTCTAACCTCTGTTTACTAGTAGATTGGGGTTCAGTCAATACAATTCGATAAAAGTCACTGAGCATATGTTAGGCAGGAATCCCTTCGCTAGGCATTTATTCATATATTAAATCTTTTGCTATGTTCTAGGAATTCTGGGACTCAAAGACAACTTTAAAAGGATTTCTGACGTTGGGAAATTCACAGGCTGTTGGGGAAGATGGATGTAAATATATGTAAATTCAATATATCTCTATATAGTTTACATAGTGGCAAGAGGATTGTTAATTCTACCAAAGTGAGGTAGGTAGGGTTTCTGGAGAAAGAAGTATTTTGCCAGAGCAGAGAAAGAGGGTAATTCCAGAAGGAGGGAAGAGAATATCCCAAAGAGACTTGAAAGACTTTGACAGACTATGAGACCTGAAAGCCTGTGGTCTGCTTAAGTAGCTGAACCCTGAAATGACTGAGCAGAATATAAAAGGCTGGAAGGAGGGAGGGAGGGAGGACCTGAGGGTGGTGAGGGTGCAAAGGGAAACCAAGGCTAGACTACAGGGAAAGGTACATTCTCCACTATGCACTTTTAAGCTTCTGGAAATCACTGAGAGTTTTAAGTAGCAATGATCAGGGTCAGATTTAGGTTTTAGAATGTTCTGATAGAATAAACATGGGAAGAGTGATTAACCTTCATCAGTTGTGGACTATTTGCTGGTTATCATGCACATTACATAGATGATTTCATTTAAACCTGGTAGTAATCCAGATGTTATTACTATTACTATTATTAGATATTACTATTATTATAATTTTATAGATGATACTAAGAACAAATCAAGATAATGTAACTAGTTTAATCAAACTGTTAATAAATGATGAAATCAGCATTTTAACTCCGAATCTATGGACCTATCTGCTGTATTCTATGAAGCATAGATCCCAAGAGAAAGAACCAGAGATACTGAAAACAAGGAAGAAGAATTATTACAGTAACACCAAGCAAAAAGAAATGAAGTCAGATAGTGTTTAGCATAGAGAGGAGGTGATGGACCAGTACAAGTTTTCAGAAATATAATATAATCATCAGGCAGTTGTGAAGGTCAGGATCTGAAGACTTTTGAAAGTGTCCTAAACAATGATACATACATTTACATATGTGTAGATCTTGACATTCAATGTATACATTAATTTCATTTTTTTCTTTGAGGCTCATGACAACTTTAAACACTATGGCCTTTTCTTCTGGGACCAGCATTAACTCAATAAATTTTCTTAATTGACTTAAAAGTATGTCCTCTACCTTTTTTTAATCCATGTGGCTCTGCTTTTAATGGGTAAAGGAAAAGATCTGTTTATGCTACAGGTCTTTGTTGAAGCATAGAACCTCTCTGTGCTGCACAACTCTTTGCAAAAGCTGTACTGGAGAAAATAAAATATATGGAGAGTTTATTTCATTCATTTATTCCTCAAATATTTATTGAACATTTACTGTGTCACACTCTATACTGGTGGTACAACAGCAGAAAAGAGCATACAGAGTCTCCTTCCACATGGAATTTGTTAACTGACTCATCTATTGGAAGTTGCAAATTGTTATCCTTGGTAGTCAAATTCAATTTGTAAAAGATGTTATTGGTTAGATGTTTGCTATATTTTTTAAATTTATATAGCTTTTACTGGGATATATGTTTTCTGGTTGGTTATAAACCTCAATCATTATTTTTGAATAATAACTAGGATTTTATTTAGCAATATTTGCCAAAAGGTCAAAAATAATGGATAAGTACCTATAATATAATAATTCAGTATTTACAAAATGATTACTAAACATCTTTTCTCTTGATGTATGCTTACAAAAGCTGAACAATTAAACGAAAATGTTGATAGAGCTGAATATATCATTTTAGAGTTATTTTTAAAACATATACTTGTAAAGTAATTAATCATGATACTTATGAGGTACTTCAGTTGAAGTGTAGGACTACTTAATTATATAGAGGTATGATATTGCAATCTAATTATAGTAGAAGTGTGATATTGCAATGAGACAATAATTTTTTAAAAGAATAAAAAAGGAAGAAATTAAGCTATCCTTATATCCATATGTTACATTTATCTAGAGAGAAAAATCCAATGAGTTCTCCAAACATATAAGAATACAGTGAGTTAAACGAGACTTCTAATTTCAAAATTGAATAACGTTAAGTACATATTAGTAGTATCCCTGTACGTAACTCCTACCAAAAAGACACATAAAATGGGAAACTTTCTATTACAATAATAGGAAAAATTCTAGTGTATCTAGGAATAACAGAAAAAAGTGTAAGAGCTTTGTAGAGAATCTATATAATATTTTTGAAGGACATGAGACCTAGCTAAATGAAAACTATGTGACTGGGGAGAGTCAATATTATAAAGATATTAATTCTATCCAATATAAGAAATATAATCAATTTGAATTAAAACTCCTACATTTATTATGAAAATTAAGACATCAGTTCTAAAATATAAATGCAAGAGTAAAGAGTGAAAAATGTAAGAGTAAAGAGTGAAAAAAAAGACAAAATTTGTAAGAAAAAAAGAAGTATATGGGAGCACTTGGCTTTGAGATATCAAGATCTTTGAGACATTGAAATTAAAACCGTTTCTGTTGAGTCTGAAATTCATTTAGATATAGTAAAACAGAAAATAGCACAGCCAAATAAATAGCATAAAATATTCTTCTATTTTAGGGAAGATAGGAAAGGATGAGATATTCAATAAATGCTATGGGGACAATTTATTATTCATAAAGGGGGAAAAAAGTAAACCTTTACATTATTGCATGCACAAAAATGTATTACAGGTGGATACATAACTGAAATATAAAACCAAAACTTTAGAAAAACCTAATAAGAAATATATTTACGATTTGGATTCAGGGAAAGACTTAAAAGGGGCTTCCCAGGTGGCTCAGTGGTAAAAGAATCTGCCTGCCAGTGCAAGAGACTCAGGAGACATGGGTTTGATCCCTAGGTTGGGAAGATCTGCTGGAGGAGGAAATGGCAACCCACTCCAGTATTCTTGCCTGGAAAATTCCATGGACAGCAGAACCCAGAAGGCTATAGTCCATGGGTCACGAAGAGTGCTAACGACTGAGCACTTGAGCACAAAGATTTAAAGATAAATGAAAGTATAATATAAATTATAAAAGGAAAGACTAGTAATGATAACTACAGAAAATGTAACCTTTAAATTAAAAGATCATTTAATATAGTGAAAAGTCAACCAAAAAGTATTTTCAGCAAATTTAATTGCCAAAAATTAGTATGAAGAAATTATCAAAAAAAGAAAAGTTTTCTATAAGTCAATAAAAGAGAAAGAAAGAAAGAATAAAAAAGACAAAGAGCCTCTCTAAATGAGGGATTGCTAATAAAGCAATAATGTGGTGGTGGTGGTTTAGTCTCTGAGTGTTGTCTGACTCTTTGTGACCCCATAGACTGTAGCCCACCGGGCTCCTCTGTCCATGTGATTCTCCAGGCAAGAATATTGGAGTGGGTTGCTATCTCCTCCACAGATCTTCCTGATCCAGGGATCGAACCAGGGTCTGCTGCATCGCAAGTGAATTCTTTGCCAACTGAGCTACCAGGGAAGCCCTAAAACAATGATATACCATTCTAAATATATCAGGTATGAAAAACTTAAGAATGTCAAATATTGGTTAGAGATGCTCATATAAGTACTTTCAGGAGGGATATAAATGGACCTGAATACTTTATAAAGAAATCTGTGCATGTCTCATAAAGTCAAAGATGCACAAACCATTTGGCTCAGAATTTCCAGCACTAGGAACACACCCTAGAGATATATTCATGCAGTCTAAGAATGTTGATTGCAGTGTGGCTTTTAATAGTACGAAACTGGCAGCAACCTAAATATTTATCTATTCAGAATAAATATATAGTTATATAATACAATAAAACACTCAATATATAAAAAATCTATATGCTATTACACAGATAAATCCCAGCATAAAGCATTAAGCAAAAACAAGACAAAATAAAAAGAGCTAGATATGGAATGAAACAAATTGACAGCGTTAAGTAAAGTTAAAAACATTAACTGAAAAAATCAGAATATATATTACTTTATGGCACCTCACTCCAGTACTCTTGCCTGGAAAATCCCATGGATGGAGGAGCCTGGTGGGCTGCAGTCCATGGGATCACTAAGAGCCAGACACAACTTCACTTTCGCTTTCACACATTGGAGAAGGAAATGGCAACCCACTCCAGTGTTCTTGCCTGGAGAATCCCAGGGACGGGGGAGCCTGGTGGGCTGCCTTCTCTGGGGTCCCAGAGAGTCGAACACAACTGAAGTGACTTAGCAGCAGCAGCAGCATGCATATAATACAGATTTTGGATAATAGATACTGTAAAGATAAATAACAAAATAGGAAGGGTACCAAGTTTTAGAATATAAAACATGCTTCAACTCTATCTATAATACTTAATCCAAGAAAAAAAATCTTAAGCAAATTAATTAAAATATGAGATATATATATAGATATGATTCTGCTCTCTCTATATTTCAAGGTATTTAAAATATTCTATAAAAATTCATTAAGACTAATAAGTAATGAATTGGGAAGATATATCTGCAACATATATTATTAAAATATTGAAACCACATCAATAAGGGAAAGAAATAAACCTAGTAAGTAAATGGGCAAACGATTTTAACAGGACTCTCACAAAAGAAAGTTTCAAAAGTAATATTAAAAAACATCAACCTTGGTAATAACTAAATTAATTCAATTTTTAAAAATATATGAAGTACTATTTTAATTCACTAGTTTGCTATTTTAAAAAAGATTTAGCCTCAATTATCATGAATGTTTTGGAGAAATATAATTTCATACACTTTGGGGGCAGAATCACCACAATCTATCTCAAAGGACAGTTTGTAATATTGTCATACAATATGCAATTTTCTGAATCTACCTGTGGAATTTGCATTCTGTTTAATTAATCAGTGTTTCTGATTTATCCTAATGTGTGTACATATATATATAGTATGTATATATCATATAATACCCTGGGGAAGGGAATGGCTACCCACTCCTGTATTCTTGCCTAGAGAATCCCATGAACAAAGGAGTCTGGCAGTCCATGGGGTTGCCAAGAGTCAGACATGACTAAGTGACTAAGCACAAACACACACATGTATCATATATAATATATTAACTTATTATGCATATATCTGGAGAAGGAAATGGCAGCCCACTCCAGTGTTCTTGCCTGGAGAATCCCAGGGACAGGGGAGCCTGGTGGGCTGCCGTCTATGGGGTCGCACAGAGTCAGACATGACTGAAGTGACTTAGCAGCAGCAGCAGCATGCATATATCACATTCAATTTCAATATTTAATAATTATTTAATATATGTCTACATTGTGAAATGCTTACCACAACCAAGTTGTTATAGCCATCATCTCACATACTTACCTTTTTGTGTGTAGGTGTAATGAAAACACTTAAAATATAATCTCTTAGATTTCAATGATTATTGGATGATTATCATCGATAATGATTATTATCTATATTGATTATTATTATATATGCAATGACTATTATCTATAATGCAGCTATGAAATTAAAAGACACTTCCTCCTTGGAAAAAAAGCTATGACAAACCTAGACAGCAAA